>NW_010423908.1:0-11816 GCF_000710305.1 Buceros rhinoceros silvestris | reverse complement strand
GGCCTATTCTCTTGGTGAAAACTTCAAATGCTCTGGGAAATTCAAAAACCACTTGATAGGTCAACCTCGGGCTTGCTGGGGATATCCTAAAGATTCACAGAGGCCATTACCATCACAATTTTTTTATTATTATTGGATGGAGGGGGAACAAGCAACTATGAAGGCAATTTAACGTTATTTACTTTTCTTCCTCAAATCTCCTGATAATTTTCCTATTAGTCTTTGTAGTATCTCTTCTCTGATAACAAGCGGAAAAGGATTTTCTTAGTTAAAGTAATCTCTGTGGGAAAGATGGAAAGAAAATGTTTGTGGATACTATTTGATGCAAACCGAGAATTCACTTTATATTCATGAGTCGTCATCCCCCTTACTCGTTTCCTGTAAATATTTGTACAAGCATAATTTTCCTGCCAAGGATTTTGCGGAACCAGAAGTGGGTTTCTTGGGAGGTATTCCCCTGGTGAGGGCTCACTATCTACCCTGAGAGCTCCCCGGGAGCCTCCGAGATGGCTCATTACAGAGCAGCAACGATGCTGTGTGATACAGGTTACTCATCGCACGCAGCAACTAATGAGTGCCTAAAGCCGTAGCAGTGACGGCAAATCCACAGGCTGAACTATGCTAGCATAAACTGAATAGAAAATAATTTCGAATGAACAAGTTAATCAGAAAACCCACCAAGGGCATTTGTAAATAATTGTGGAGGGAGAATGAAACAAAAGGAAAATCTTTGGCTAGCGCTGCTGTTCATGGTCCAGACTGACTGCATCTTGCATGCTTTTCTTTTCCTGTATTTTACCCTTTGCAGACTGTGGTACAGATGTTATACATCTATTTATAGTTGGTCTGCAAGTGCGTTACAATGGAGGCCAAGTTTGTACACCTCCAGCCAGTGAACATTTTGCTGCTGTCAGCAACGGGCCCTGCTTTGAGATGAGCAGAGCCCTCAGCTGGTGCAGGTAACGACTCAGCTCATGCGGGATGGTGAGGAGTTTTCACTATGCTTCATAAATACAGGAGAATTTGCCACATTCATTCCTGTGGCAGAGTTCAAATAAAAATTTCCTCAGTGTATATTGTAGTTTTTCCTAAACTATTGAGCTACTTTCCCCAGCCTCGAGTGTACCCTACCGGGCAGCCCAACGACCTGCCATTTCAGAGGGTCTTTCCTAGGACTATTTAGGATAGCAGTTTCCTCAATGAATACTTGGACAAATCTCTCCTCCCACGAAGCTTCAGACCGTCACCTGAGCTCCAACAGTTACAAACGTTGTCCCTAATGAAGGCAGCCCATATACTGACAGAACAGAAAAAGGAATATCTCCAGGGGACCATTTTTCCCACCCAAACTCTGCCTCATTCTGGAAAGGCCAAGTTTGGCTCCACTGTACTTACGGTGCAGCCAGCACAACGTGTTGGCAGTTTCCCAAAGCAGGTCCTGATACACTTTCATTGATGATCGTCAAACATTCACAGCTTGTGGGTTTGGGGTTTTGGGTTTGGGTTTTTTTTTTATCATCTCCCCCTCAAATTGCTCTTTCCCCAGTCACCACTGGCTGGTCCTTTTGCAGCGTACATCCCTGGATCCCCAACTCCAGCAGCAGAAAGTTACGTTTCATTTATTTTTCCTCCACCTCTTATTTGTAATACTTTCTACTAAATTAGGTGTTCAAAATGCGTCTTACTTTGAGTCTTCAGAGAAAAGCGTACACATCTTCCCATTTGTATTTGCTCAGGAATAATTTCAGGATTTGTCTCTTCAGTATTAGTCAAGCTTGTAAGGCAGCAGCAACATGAATCTGGCATTCAGGGAGCCGAATCAGCCCGTTAAAACAATCCCTAGTGCCTCGTCCTGACTGTGCATGACAGAGCTGTGACTGTGTACTCCAGTGCAGTGCACTGGAACAAAACCTTAGCTCAGTGTATGTAGATCCGTGCTTTAAAAAGAAAAAAAAGTCTACTTGCATTTCTTCTTTGGCAACGCAGAGATAATCTGCTTTACGGAAGAGCATCAGCCCATAGTGACTGATGCATGACACCCATCATCCCTGCTGCCTGCACAGGATACAGAAGGCAGTGGTGAGCTGCTGTCACTGCGTGACAGGGTTTGTTGTGCCACGGGGCCTCTCTAGAGCACCCCCCCTGAAAACCCGCTGGCAGACAGCTCAGTGGGCCCTAGGAAGCCTTTCATAGCTGCCTTTCCCATTCAGGTCCAGCCCAGGTTAATAAAAACAACTAGCAGGTTCAGGAATTCTTTTCACAGTGATTTTGCAAATCCCTGCTGAGCTGGATGTTAGGGAGAGGAATTCTTACATGGTCTTATCCAATTTGTAATTTAAGTAACGTACTAAAATTCCAGGAATGGAAGTGACATTCGTGTAATGTATTCTGGGTTTGGACATCCCTCACAGAGCAAAAAGAAAAAAAAGCCTGCTGTAGTTAAAGCAAACCAGAATTTCCTTTTAGAACAAATGAAATTTAAGGTAAAGCACTTCATCGCACCACTGTCACTGAAGGGAAGCAGAGGAGGCAGGTAAACCACTGGTGTATAGCCTGAGGGCTGGTTAAGGGATGGGGCGTCTGTCAACATAGTTTACTCTCAAAGCCCAATGATTCTGAAGTGAAGTCTGGCCAATGGACTTGCGTGCTACCGCAGAGCTGCTGTAATGAGACATGGACAGGCAAATTCTGAAACCTGAGGGAAAGGCAAAACCCCCAGGGTTACCGATCGCAGCAGAGTTTTACTGAACCTGAGGGAGTTTTGAAGAGCAGCAGCTGAAAACAATGGACAGATGTTTTGGACCTGAGGTCATACCAGTTTCCAAAGCAAATGCAGAGGTTGCTAACAAGGGGATGCTTTTATTACAGCAACATTTTGATTTTTGGAGAGGTAAGCCACGGAAGTGAACTGAGAAAACAGACAGCAGCTCCTTGGTTTGCCAGCACTTGCTTTTGGTTGCTCTCAGATCTCTGTTATCAAACCACTAATTTGATTACACAGTGCTACTTAACAGCATAACTAAAGACTTACTCATGTAAGTGAGGATTTAGCAGGATTAATCTCAGCATTAGAGGAAAAGTTACTGGAGGAAAAACTCTCCGTTGTTTATTTTTGCTCACAATCCTGCTGTTCATTCAATGATTCATACCTTTCTCTAGATATAAACAGAATATTAATAATGGGGATTTTATTTCTAAATGTGCTTTTTGGATAGTCTCTATATGAATATCAGAAAATGAACACATGGCAAAGCAAGCAGGTTCCCTCAGACTTCTTGCAGATTGATTTCCTGGAGTTGTATCTCTGTATGCTGATCCTTCTGTTGTCCTCCACTGTTGCCTTCCGTTTGAGCAATACCTACAAGCCCTGTGGACCAAGGCTGCAGTAGGTAAGGAAGCCTTTGCCTCTCTCGACTGATGATCAGAGAGAAATGATCTCAAAAGCCCCTCACCTGTGTTAGCAGATAAACTGCTACCATTGCCCAGAACTAGCAGGTAAACCGCTACAGAAGCCCTTTCCTATGCTCCAAGCACTGGGAGTTTGGACTGAAGCAGTTTTTTTCTCACAAACTCCAAATTCCTCCAGTGATTCTTTGTGAACCATCATATCTGCAAAAATTATATGAAACAGATTAATCAATTGATTTACGGAGAGAAAGCAATTTGGGCTCAGATGGAAATTATACAGTCTCTGGTAAGGAGAGCATCTCCCCTGGCGAGGGCACAGCAATGTTCCTATACATTACTCGATCCTTTCAAAAGGTGTTTCTACGCTGAGGAGAAACAGAAGCGATAGCACGGCACTGGTAACAGGGCTCCTTGAGGAGGGTGTGTCACTAAGGAGCCTTCCCCTGCAGCTGCAGAGGGTTACAGCAGAGAATTCATGTAAGGCTGATTCTGTGGAGTCACTGAGCAAAAAACTGCTTTGGAAAATGGACTCATGGAATTGAGGAGACAACATTTCAGAAAAGATTTGAGATAGGCCAGTTCGAAGCTGCCTCAGGACTGCATTCCCTGCTGCCAGCTGTGTCAAGCAGAGTTCAGTGCATGGGGAAGGGACAAAGACCTCTGGAAGCTGAGCTGTATGTGACTAATTTATTTAGTTTGCTGTATTTTCCAAGCTCATGACCTGTCCTTTTTTTTCTCTGTAAAATTTCCCCCACTTCTCATACTCACTCCTTGTAGGTGGAGAACAGTAGGTTTCTTGCAGATGTTTGAAGATGGATTTCCCCAAACTTTAGAAATTCCACTATCTGATTACAGACTTGCACAATTTGCACATACTCCATTTTGCTGACAGCAACACCCAGCATGAAGGTAACAGGGATGTGGATCAGCATCCATAGAATAGTTCAGGTTGGAAGGGACCTTCAAAGGTCATCTAGTCCAACCACCCTGCAGTGAGCAGGGACATCCTCAACTAGACCAGGTTGCTCAGAACCCCATCCAACTCAACCTGGAATGTCTCCAGCGATGGGGCTTCTTCCACTTCCTGGGCAACCTGTGTCAGTGTCTCACCACCCTCATCATAATCCTCATCTACCACCTACTGGTGATGTCTTCTTAACAGTCCAACCCAAGTCCAGACCTCACTGTTCATGATCATCTGTGATCATACATGAGCATTTCTTTATGTTTATTGTTGCTACATATATTTAGCAAGTTTCTTTTCCATCTGTCCTTGATACATGCAACGGCATTTGGAGATCAGTGTCTGACGCAAAGACAGTTCACTGCCTCCAAGAGGGGATGAGCAGCTGGCAGAAGAACTCAATAAAACAATTTTCTCTGGTGATTTTATTGGAGTGTGAAAGTAAAAGGGTTTTAATTCACCTCAGTGAACGCATTTTTATGATCTGCATCACTGAAATCATACTTGTGAGGAAATGAAATAATTAAAAAATATATTCTCCTCTCTTCATTTTACTTAGATTAACAAAGTAAATGAAAACCCAGCCTTTTATCTGACATCAAATGGTATTGCATTTTGGAGTTAAATTGGGCATTCATCTTTTTCTGGAGAGTTTTTTGAAGCTTAAACATACCTTTTTTCCCCTTCCTTTCCTTCCTCCTCGTGTTTCTGAATACCAGTAAATTAAAGATGACTAGAAACTGGAAATGCTTTCAGAAAAGGTCTTGAAATTCACACACATGCACACAAAAGATGGGAGAAAGAGAGAGAGAAATGTAAGCCCTCTTTTTTCATATTAGCATCACAATCAAGCAATTATTTGGAATACTTTGTACGTATTCCACCAATATTTTTTTTTTTTTTTGGTCTGCATTAAATAACATCTTTTATGCTAATCTCAGTTTACAGAACCACATAGCAGCATTGTTTTAATCCTCCCTTCCCACGGTTGGGAAACAACTAATTTGACAAATAACAAGTTCTTTAGTCTGCAAATTCTCCATAAATAGGTTTGGTTTGGGTTTTTTTTTTTTATGCTAAGTCACTTAACAACTAGCATTGTCTGTTTAAGGAAAAAGTGGTAGAAAACAACAGGGCACTGCAAACTTAACAGATGTGAACTCTAATGAGAGGATTATAGGAAAGATGGTAATTTTCACACCCTTCTATGTAGTTTTGTATTACTACAAGGGAATTACCTGCGTAACTGAGACAAGCATCAGAATCAACGCCTCCAAATGACAAATTGCCCTTGGCCAAATCTTGTCGCTGATGCAGATAGTAGCAAGATTTCCCCATGACTGCGTGGACAGCACGGTCTGCAGAGCCAGTTGCAGGACGTGACTGAAAGGGAAGATGGGTGAGCAGGAAAGGGCATTATGACCTATTTTATCCTTATGCCTTCCAGTCCGCAGACCTGGTTCTTGTGACATTGCTGTTCTGGGCTGCTCTTTTCAGTTTTTAACAGACAGCCAATGTAAAACTGACAAAATCAGGCTCTTGGTACTTTGTATGCGTCAAATGTTTGACAGCAACATTTTGCTTGTAGTTTACCAACACCCGCCTCTGAAGGATCAGCCAAAAGGATATTGCTGTAATCCATCTTGTGCAAAAATGCATGAATTAAATCTCTGAAGATATCTGGTCAAGATGAGGACAAATTCAAGCAATTCTTCCATAACCTTCTAAGTACGAAGTTATGCGTATGCTTGAGAAGGGCTAAAACACGCAAACCTGAGGATGGCTGAAGAAAAGCATTGCAAAAATATAGCCCGAGTTTTTATCTAAGGCACTTTTCTGCTCAGAGAAGCAACAGGCAGTTGCCTAAGTAAACCCTGAGTAAAACATGGAAAAGCAGCCCCGTGTACTTTTTAGCATTCTGTCTTCCTAGGGGAGGAGATATTACAGCTGTTGGAAATACAGCAGAGAGACATTTCCATGGTTTCAACAAACATCGCAAGACTGAGTCACAGCCCATCACTGCAGCTCCTAAGCACATCTAGCCCCTGCAGGTCTTTCTTTCGGGTGACTTTCAGCTGGTGTGGTGCCACCGGACAGCAGAACAGCCCCATGCCCTTGAGTGCCTTGCCTTGCCTTGCCTTGCCTTGCTACCGTCACGTATCGCCACCTCCCTATCCCTCAGTACGTGGGTCACGATTCAGACTATGCCACGGGCACTGTCTCCTGAGTTTGTCTCACTCATACCATTAGTACACCTTGTGCATTCGCCCGTGTTCGTTGTCAATAAACAAGGTCAGTCCTGGGATATTTTTTCCCCTTCAAATTTTGTTCTAACACTTTGTCTCTACAGTGAAAACTGGTCTTACAGGCCCCTAGTTGCCTGAATAACTTTTTCTTCAATTTTCTTAAATTTGGGTTCTATGGTCTTCGTTCTCGAGCAGTTAGTTCGGAGTTCTGCAATGGCGATTTTCCAGTCTCCCTGACACAAGTATTTTATTTGTAAGAGCATCTATTTGAAAATATTTTGAACTTCCTATCCCATGGAGCAGTTTTATATTTCAGTTCCTTCTCCCCCTTCTGGGACTCGTACCAAATAGGTGAGTCATAATAACAAAATAATTTTCTTGATAATATACCTTGTGTTTAAAATTATGACCATGTATCTGATTTTTATAAAAGCTGAGAGAATATAAAAGTGTAGAATAAAAAAGAAGAATGAAATACAGAAAAGACAACTTGATTTTTCTGTTGTTGTTCTTTTGATGCAGCGTAAAATGTAAAGCCATGAGATCAAGTGAGGGGGTTTTTTCCCCTTAATGAAGATATTCTGGAAGGTCTTTAAATAAGGAATCTGCGTTGTAGATTTATCATGCAGACTTTCCAGCAAGCAATTAAAGCTCAACATTTACAGTCAGTTAGATGAACAGGATGTATTCCTGGCAAGGGAGAACGTGAAAAGCAACAGATATTGAAGCACACTGACAGCCCTTAATCTTCAGACCAAAAAAAAAGAAGCTCTTCTTAGGAAGCCCTCCAGGAAATAAATTATTTAGTTTATCATGTGTTACTTAACAGTTCTGTTATTTAGACTTTTAATTGTTGGGAGCTTAGTAAAAGAGTAAGAAATCCCAATCTATCTTCAGCAGAAGTGAAAGGAAACGTTCCCAGGGAACCGAAATTGAGTCTCTAAGAGCAATGTGAAGTGTTTTCATCTCCCTACTTTAAACCAAATGACTGGGTGGGTTTTTTTCTCACTTAATGGCAGTAGATCTCCTGTAATGTAGAGACACTCTGCAAAGTCATGTAGTGAGATTGTGCTAACGTGATTTTGCCAAAAGCAATGTTTATGTTAGATATATTGTAAAGGAGTAGACACAAAATTATTTTACTTATAGCAGCTGCAAAATCAAGCGAAAAAATTGGCCCTTCATCACATACATTGCCGTTCATATAATAGATGCCCCTTTCTGGTTTGAAGGAAGAGACAGAAGAACATGGGCATTAACAAAATGGGAGCGGTGCAGTGTTCAGCACAGGGATGCTGCGAGTGAGGAAAACCTTTACTGCAACAAAAGCATTCTGAGATCCAAGGCTGCCCGCTCACAACTGCTCCTCCACCAGAGCAAAAGCCTGCCCATCCTTAGATGTTACATAGACCCAGCCTTTAACTCGATGCACACGTGGTGTGACACTCTCTGTCTCGTTCACCTGCTTAACACCCACTTCAGCAGTAATTTTGACCGAGAAACCTTTGGCAATCTTTGCCAGATGTAACTCTCTAAACTGCCATCTCCTCACTTTGGGAGTGGACAGAACAGAACCTTGGCAGCCTCCCACAGGGGCTCTGAATTTCTGACCAGGATAAATCTTGGATTTTTTGGATAGGGATTACAAATCTTCAAGGAAAAGAGCAATAGCAAAGAAGTCCAGAAAGTAGCCTGCATAAAGTTGCTGTATTTTGTGCATTTGCTTTATAGACAACCAAAACTTATTTCAGTTTGTATTATAGAGTACAGTAAAATAATGAAACGTTATCAATTTGCCTTGCCAAGAGACATCTGCTTGTCATTCTGCCTCTGCCCAAAATAACTGGCATCCCCAGTGCCTCACTCTGGCTGCCACTGCTGACTAGAAGCAGCTCAGCTAGCGCACAGAAATGCAATCACACTTTTCCTGATATTGCACAAGATAAAGAGGGAGCAACAAACAGCATTAAGTCCAGGGTTATTTTTTATTTCCATTTATATTTCTTGAGCTTTTTTGTGCTTTTGATATTTCTGGGCATAAGTGCATCTTCCCCACCCTAAACTAAAGATTCGAGGAGGATAAAACCAAATCCAACTCTTTCTCTGCTGAATAGTTTACTAGAGGCATAGCAAGGGTCACCCAGGAAGGAGCTGCAGCCATGTCAGACCCAGCTGAGCTGCAGTAACAGTAACCTCAGCCTTTCCAGCTGCTCCATAACTGATTAAAAATGAATCTTTCACTAGGTCACTTTGGTGAAAAAGGGCAGTGGAACCCCTTCTCCACTACTATGCCTGTAAAATGATTTAACAGAGACATTTCTTATTTCATAGGTGACAGAGTCCATTTGGCTTAAAACCTCCAGTTATTTTGCAACTATCATTGCAGAAAAAACAGGCTTGCTTTCAAGAACAGTCTCAATTTGAGACTGTATTTTGCTGTATAATGAATTCTCTGATTTGTGGCAGCCTCAGAGGCTGTAAAAACTCTTCCAGCTTGCAAACCAGAAGTGTTATAAAACTTTTAAGACATTAGATATTATTTAGTGAATTATTGAAAATGGTATTGTTTGGAAGGCTTGCAAACTTAGCAGAAAAGGGGGGAAATAAAGTTTGCATTTGAAAATAAAAAGAAAGAAAGAAGCTGCTGGGGGTTGTCACTGAGCCAGTGAGGGAAGAGTTGTCCAGAAGAGTACTCCATCCTGCTCCAGTGTCTATCTAATGTGCATGGCAATGCCTACACAGCCCTCCTTTGCAGGGAAAACCAGGCTGGGGCACATGTGCAACAGGCACACTGAATAAAACAACCACCGTTCCATACCAAATACCTTTTGTCCCTGGGTATGGAAAATGCACATTGATGCTATTCCAATAGGCACAGATGAATAAACATCTGCCCACTGCAGGATTTGGTTGAGACATGATTTTTTTTTTTCTAGGACAGGTTTAGCAGAAGCCTATGACTGTATCTTTGACTTTGACCTCTGCACAGACTTGGGATATAAGCCTATCCAACTAATTAATCTAGCTAGAGACTCGGTTTTAGTTTAGTGTTTCCTATTGACCAGTCGTAGGCAGCTCTCAGCTCCGTGAGCAGGGTTTTGAAGTGCCCTTTGGAAGCACTTATCTCCCCCCGTCGGTGTAAGAAGTCTGGGAGTCTTGCTTAGGTTTGGAGTGATCTCAGGTGTCAAGTCCTGCACGTCTCAGTAATGGGCATTGAATTCCTTTACCAATTCCGGCTGACTCTTTAACACTGCACAGGCTGCAGTGCATTAGTTCTCGGGTAGCAATTTCAAGTCATCAAATTCCCATGCAATCTTTCAAATACAAGCCGCTGCACTAGTTGTACCCTAGTGATTTTGAGTCATGTTTTGACCTGCAAGTCAATGAAGAAATGACGATGAATTACTGGCCTAAAGCAGAGGACTGCTGTGACAAGAAGCAGCCAACTCCATTGGTGTATTAGCATTACAAATGTAAACCTCAGAATTAAAAAAGAAGCAGAACTAATATTTAATCTTGCTCTTATTTTACCTAAACTGTCTGAACTCAAGATGCAACTAAAAATCATTTTCGATGACTGTTCTGCAGTGAAAAAAGCAAAAATAACCAAAAGGAAGTGTTTAGATTTTACATTAATAATTCAGTGCAAGAGAGAAAAAAAGTAGCTATCCATGTAGCCACATAATACAAACATAACTTTAAACAAGACAAAAGAGTTCTTTTGAGTAATAAAGGCAAAAAACTTTCTTGTCTCAGGGCTAATAATTCATATAACCTGACAGTTCCTTCAGAAGGTTAGGTTGTCTTAAAATGGAAGTTTCTGGGGGATGCTCTGCACAGATAGATTTTAAAGTTGGCAGCTATCATAGCATTTTATTCCTGAAAAAAAGGTTCTGTACTCCAGGCATACAATTAGAGACAAAGCACTGCATTCATCATCTCTTTCCCAACTTACTATCATTATTTGTCAAAATCTTTTCTCAGTTTTTTCAGGGGCCTGTCAAAACTGGATTACTTTCCCTTTAGAAAGGCAAGAGATTCAGCTCAGCTGAGGTTAGTAGGAATATTAGGTTTGTTTTTTTATTTCTTTCTGGATCACATTAAGGATTAGCGCTGCTAGTCCTGGTTTTGCTGAAGCAAAGTGCAGCATTCACAGGGATTTCAGTGGGGCAGGATGTCGTGACCACATTATCTATTCTGATGTCTTTTCTTTCTCTGTCCCACTGCTCAGCTATACAACATTTCTGAATTATCATTTAATTTGAAACAGTATTTGGAAAACAGTATTTAGAAAATACGTTCCTGTTTGCTAAGATCAAGAGGTATGACAAAGCACTTTTTAATTTACTTCCATTCGGTAGCTCTGTACTGTCTATCTTTATGCTGTGACACTGATATGCACTATGCTTTTAATGTGCTGTTCTTTTTTAAATAGTTACTAACATCCTTATAATAGCTGACAGAATAATACATGGCATGGCGAGAATTTTAACTAGAAACTAATTTCCTTCTATTTTAAGTCCTCATGAAGAACTTACCAGAAAAGTTAGACTGAGTGAACTGCAACACTGATTTTTCACTCCTTAACTGACCAGTTGATTGTGTGGGTACTGTGGTTTGCTCGGAGGGAGACTGCTAGTCCCTAGACAGAGATTACTGACGTCTATGAACGTATTCGATTTGTCAGCCCTGGGATTTCACTGAGAGCGTTTAGTACAACAGCAACAGAGAACAGAAGGTCCCGATAGTTTTCTTCAGCCAACTCCAGCAGAACCACCGCGCACAATGAACCGCCAGCAAACGGCCGTAAATCTGAGCGTGGGGGCGACCGCCGCCACGTTACCTCGTTCCGGAGGGGCGGGAACACTCTCCATAAACACTCTTGGACGTAATGGATTGATTCCTGACTGCAATTTACTGCTCAGCACAGGGATATTTATTCACCGCACAGACATGAATTATACTATTGTGACTGCTGGCAACCAAAGGAGAGGAAAAGTCCGTTCCAGGCCTCAGCCACGGAACGTCAGGGATTCTGTCACCCGTAAAATCAGTGAAGAAACAGGAATAATCTTTACGGTGTTTTCAGCAATGAAGGTGTCACAGTGGAATGAATTCCCAGGGTGAACTAGACCGATCCGGGGTCTGATCCCTCACCCGGAATGCTGCAAGGCCTTTGTGCAGACGCGGTTGGGTTC
>NW_010423907.1:38914-57483 GCF_000710305.1 Buceros rhinoceros silvestris | reverse complement strand
TCCATTTCCCTCGGAAGACAGGGGGGTTGACCGGTTGCCATCTTTTGTTGCTATAGTAGAAACCAGCACCTGCTTTTGTCTTCTGGCTTTGAATTCGTCCCTCAGACCTGGATTGTTGTCTTGCAAGCACCTTGCACTGGGATCATCTAATCTTTTCAGAGTCCCTCTCCTTGCACAACATCAGGCCACCAATTCCAGAAGATGGCAACAAAAAGTGATGTTTTTCTTCTGTCTAAACATTTCAGATGATGCCACCCACATAAGTCGATACTCTACACCTCAAACAAGGGAGGTCTGTGAGCCCTCCCTGTACAACATTTTCTGCCAGCTGCAATAAACAGCTCCCCAGAACCCTGACAGCAAAACAAAACATGTTTCAATGATGATTTCTTTTGCAGCATGGTTTGCCACCACCACAAGACCTTGATAATAGTAACAGCAGAGAGCAGGAGGTTTGTTCTTGTCACTGGGCATTTGCTTCTGGCTGTGAGAAAGATTGTCCCATTCATCCATTCCCAACAGCCTTTTTTATGGCCAAAATTGATCTGTGTGGTGTCATTCGCACAACAGCTGTTACAGGGGGAAAGTGCCAAGGGATCTCACTCACTGGGCGACCTTTAGGGTTTCAAGCATGAAGTCATCTCCAACGCCTAAAGGCTCCTGGCTTTGTGTGATTTTTTTTTTCTTTTTCAGTGTGGGTGTAGAGAAAGAAACACCTGAACAAAGCATGAGGTTTGGAGTGAAAAGCTGGACAGGAGCTGGCAACATGCACTTCCAGCCCAGAAGCCATCCGTATGCTGGACTCACTCCCAGTAGCATGTCCAGTAGGTCAAGGAAGGGGATCCAGACCCTCTGCACTCTGAGGAGACATCCGTGAATTGCTGAGTCCAGCTCTGGAGTCCTCAGCACGAAAGAGATATGGACTTGTTGGAGCAGGGCCAGAGAAGACCACAGGAATGTCTGACGGGGGTGTTCAGCCTGGAGAAAAGAAGGCTCCGGGAAGACCCCAGTGCAGCCTTTCAGAGCTTCAAGGGGCCTCTGAGAAAGATGGGAAAGAACATTTCAGCAGGGGCTATTGTGACATGACAAGGGGTGATGGCTTAAACTGAAACAGAGAGATTCAGACTAGAGAGAAGGAAGAAATGTTTGACGTCAAGGGTGCAGAGACAGTGGCCCAGGTTACCCAGAGAGGTGGGAGAAGCCCCATCCCTGGAACAATTCCAGGTCAGGTTGGACCTTGAGGCTCTGAGCAACCTGCTCTAGTTGCAGATGTCCCTGATTACTGCGGGGGGTTGGACTGAATGACCTGGAGAATTCCCTTCCCACTCAAACCATTCTGTGTTTCTGTGTATTCAGCTGAGACCATCCCTGCACATTTTGCATCCTTGCTTACACCACAGTCTTTAATAATAACGTGCCACAATGGTCCTAATAGCTTCAGAACATGATCTTCAGAGAAAAGCTTCCTTCTGGGAGGCATTCATTGGGGAGAGAGTTTTGAAGTACCTCAAGCTTTGTATTTTTGTGTATATTTGGAGCAGTTTTCTTGGCTTTGTGTCTGCATAAATTACCAATGTGGCTCCAGGGTTTTTATAGCACAATCTTTGCTTTATTACTACACTGCCATAGTAAAAAAAGGTTTTGAGTCTAATAAACAATGAACATGCAGGTGAAATGTTACTGGTCTGTACCAGCAGGATGTACCAGCTGAGAAATGAGAAAAGCTCCTTTAAACTTCCAGTGTCAGTGGGTTTTCACTGTCAAGTTCTGAACTGCTCCATCTTCAAACCATTCTGGATAATTACGTCCCATGTAAGGTTTTTCCTATACCTTCTGTCACATCTCAGCTTCAGGGAATGAATGACATTAAAATAAAGCAGTTTGTAATTACCCCGCGGTGAGATTAATACACAAATGAGATCAAATGTTAGTTCTCATGCTATATAGCTTTTTTATCAACTAAGGGGTGAAAGACAGTGAGAGAGAGAAAAAAAAGCAAGGTTAAGTGCTAGACAGTCACCACCGTGGATCCAGCAGCGTCCTGTAGATCCGACATTCCTGGTGGTAGTCCAATCTCGAGAGGCAAGTATCACCATGGATCCCACGGTATCCAATCTCGAGAGGGGCACAACTGTTTCCTTTTTTCCTGCTTCCTCCACAGATACGGTTTCAAAGCTCTAACCAATGTCACATTGTAGTTTGTAGTTTGTCCAATCTTGTCAGCATTTCCTTCTTCCAGACACTGTACACAAGTCAAGTTTCTTGCTTATCTTGTACTGTCCATGCACTGCTCTTGCAATCTGCACAACCCGCGCATGCGTAAAGCGATCTTTCTCTGTACCAAGAATCTGTTTGTCTACGGGATGTTACATTGATCACAAGTCTGTTTATTGTTCCCTCATTTCTCAGAAGGGCAAACATAAGATGCACATCTTCTTCGCAGGTGCATGTCTTTGTTCGTGTATTGTATCACCAGGCTCTTCTTTTCATGCTTTTCCCAATTGCAAGGCATCCTGTCACTCACAGACAGGAAATGTCACAACCTCAGTGGTGATGTTTGAGAAATTAGAGTTGAATAAAAACAGTTCTTTGTGTTGGAGCACAGGCAACATAAAGGTATTTCACATTTTTGCCTGATCTTTGAGCATGTATCATTAACTGCCCCACAGTACTAATTCATCCCCCCAGACCTCACAATCCTGAACGCTGTTGCTGTGACAGCTACTATAAATCCACAGCACTTCAGGATGTGAATGTGCAGAAAATGAGTAAATTCTACCAAAATGCCAGCAAACAGCTTAATCTTGACCATGAACATTTTTTCCAGGGCAGAAATACTGGGAATTGGGTTGATCTGCATTGCAAGGGGAGATTTCTGTGGCCATTGAGAGATGTTCAAGCACAGTCAGTCTTTGCAGGTGCTCCCTGATCCCACAGTGCCACGTGGAAGATCCTACAGCAGTGAGACTGGGGGAGAGGAGCAGGAAGGGGGAGCAATGCTTCTGTCTGCTCTGCTCCATTAATGAGAAGGGCCAGCTGCCAAAAGACACTTCTACAGCATAACTCCTCCCCTCCAGACACCTAGCTTTAAAACACACTCGTTGGTTGGGCAAAACTTGTATTTCTTCTGTTGCAAGTTATTTCAAGTGCAGTTAAGCATTCTGGGGAGCCTTGGATTTAGGGGGCTGGAGATCTGCTGAACTATAATTTAATTTTAAAAAAACCAGACAGAGATTTGCAGCCTGTTGTTGCACCACCTGGACCAGGTGCAGGGGAGCTGCTGAGGTGGAGGACAGTGAAACCCAACAGCTATCGGCAGTCCTATACCCAGCTCTGCAGCAAACAACCCCCGTTCAGCTGTAAAATGTCTGGTCTGGTGCTGTTGTGGTCATTTTGGCTTGTATTACTTAGAACAATGTTACTAGTTCACCTGATTATAAATTAAAGGAGTACTTTATTTCTACAAAAGTAAGCCCTAACGCTCTTTGGAAAGACCTTTTTAAATATAAACTCCAGCAGCTTTGCACATTTGCCCTTTCCTGTAGGCTACAGGGACCCAGGAGGTTGACCTTTGTTTTCCTGTGTCAGTGATGGAGTCTGTTGTCCTCTAAGATGCCACAAAGAGGTGCTGGTGCAGGATTTCTGCTTTCCAGGATCCAACATGATCTGTAGCAAGGCTAGAAATGAGGATAATTTGTAGAGCAGAGCTACTTTGTCCCTTCTTGTAACTCTCAGATTCAGTGGGGCTGGAGATTAAAACTCTTCACCAGATCATAGAATCACAGCCCTCGCATCGTTCCTGTGGCCTCCTCTGGCACCGCTGCAATGGGTCCATGTCTCTGCCGTGCTGGGGGACCCAGAGCTGCATCTAGCAGTTGTGCTCCCAGCCTGTCCCTGATGGGGGTGGCAGTGGCAGCAGCTGATTTTTTGTGGTCTTAGGGCAGCAGCTCTGCAGTATCCCCTACCTCTTGCCCCAACAGGCTGAGAATGATGTATCTTTGCAGTGACATTTATATACAAACACGTGTGTACACAGTGATGCACGTGCACGGGAGCACAGCACCTTTCATCTGGCAATCTGTGCCAGAACATCCACTGCCCTGTAATTCTCAATTTCACGGTGTTGTACCACCGTCCGCTGCTTCCTGGATTGTAGAGGAATCTACTGAACAAAGCAGTCATGGCTGACCATTGCACAGGAAAGCCAAGGAGATTTGTGTCCTTGGTAGTAATGCTGCAACGCTCCAGTTTTTGAGTAGACAGACTTGCGGGATCAGATCTCTCTGTCTCAGTGTACAGCGGAAGCAGACACACTCTTTTTTCTATTCTTGAATTTTTAGCCAGCTTGAATTGTTTCTTCTGTCTTTAGCAGAAGCCTATATCAAATATATGATATGAGCATTTCCACTTTCATTGAAAATGTTACATGCAGTGTAGAAAGGGCTGATGCTCTAGGAGCTTTGTCATATTTGCCCAGGATCATAGGCAGACACTGCTCATGGATGTTTACTAGCAGTAGCATGTCTCTGTCCCAAGGAGATTTGACTCTAATTAAACATAGCACAGAAAAGGTTGACAATGGACAAGCACATGGGGAAGAGAAGCAAGCGGATACAGGTGAAGATATTAGAAGCTAAAATCATGGGCTGTTCTTAATTTCAATCAGTGTTTAGGGAAGAGTTTATAGGAACAAAGTGATGCTTGTAAGCTGTCGTGTAAACAAATGGAGTACCCTTCTAGGGTACTTATTGAATGACAGTGAATGTCCACAGGTCCATTCACTTGAGGAGTGTAGAATTTTTTTCTCTCTTCTCATGTATAACAATTTTGTTAGAAAGCAGCTATAAATAACTCAAAAATCGAGTGAGTTGTAAGAAAGGTTAACAGACTCTCTGTATAAGTGTTGGAAAACACAAAAATTCAGTGGGTTTTTCTTAACTTTTTTATTGCAGAGGTTTTGGTAGACAATTGTCTTACCTGTGTAAAAACAAGAATGGAACAAAATAATTTCATTATAATATATAATTAATAGGAAAAATGAAATGTTGCTTTTATTTGTAAAAGCGATATTGTGGCCCCTTAGTTTTGCTGGGGAACATCTTACTACTGGGTGATCTCACTGACATTTGTATCATGCACCTGCAGTTCAAAATGGGGATTCTTGCTCTGGCACCAAGTCAAACAATGATCAAAAATAAGCTATTTTTCTCCCCAAAAACATGATTTACTTTACTAAAAGAAACAAACAAGAAAAAAAAAAAACACCTTAGGACTGGTCAGTCAGTTAACAGAATGTTTTTTTATGTCTTATCTCTCCATATTCAAAGGTAGACACAAAGATGCAAATACTTGTCTCTTGCAGGCAGATAGAAATCACTAAAAAATAATAGTTTCAGTTTTTCCAGGAGCAAATATTGAAATCTACAGTGCAAAAATATGAGGAAAATCCAGGAAAATCTAATGTAAAACCATGGAAACTTGGACACATAAAGTGCACATTTTTTTAAATGTACTAGGTTTGGGTAACGCAAGATGAACTTCGACCTTTCATCACGTTCAGTAGTTGTCATCATTGCTCATATATCTCTCACAACTCAACAAATTAGATGATGAATTGTACCATATAATCAAAACCTGTAGTACAGTGCTGACAGTTCTTATAATGGACTCAATGAGATAACAAACATTTTAAAACTGTTCTAGATGTATTTTTTTCTAGTGTAAACTTTTGCATTAACGGAACACTTTACATAAGCATCAAGACAAATATTTGATGATGGTTGTAAAACAAGAGGGATGTTATCCCTCTAAAATGTTAATATTTCTGGTAATAAAGTCACTATTCCTATTAAATAAAACTTTTCTACATACAGTTTGTCACCAGGCTCATGTAATAACGAGGTCAAGAAAAGTACTTTTAAAAATATGACTATGCTTTGTTACTTTATTAGTGTCTTTAATCATTTGTTCATTAACTTGTCCAGAATGTCCATTCTTATAAAGAAAGTGTATAAAATGTGATCCCTGACAATATTCTGCTTCATAAAATACTGCTGATAACATTTCGATGTGGAAATCCCATCATATGTTTCTATAAATTTTGTCCTTATATCTGGATCAACAAATCATACTGTTAGAGGCAGAGAAGCCATTCTCATTATCAGATTTAATTCGATTTAATTCATCTTATTAATAACACTATTTCCCTGTGTTCTTGTGGCACCTTTGCACTAATTTCTTAATTGACAACAGTGAAGTCATACCACATTATATTGGATTGTGTTACCTCAGAAAGTGGTCCTGTGATGAGATGAATTGTGACTACTGCATTTCAGATCCTCTCCCACTCCCTGATTCCTGCCAAGAAAGCCCATGGTAACGTTCTCAGAAACAGTGTCTTCTCTATATCCTGCAAATTTGTGCCACATATGTACAATCCTGATGTGCTCGTGGAAGATTTCTACTAAAGTATTTGCACTTTGTACTTGCAAGTTAATAACTTGAACATGTGGCTGGCCATTCTTTCTGGAGAATTACAGTTACAATGAATTTCTGAGCACTGGTTTGTAAGCCAGCAAACACACTCTGTCATCAAGATCCACTTCTACACATGGTTTATTGTCTAATTATTTTAATGTCTGTTAACTGATCTAAATTTGTCTTGGTATACATGAAAGTCACAGCCTTTGAAAACAGGCTTTATGTCTTCGTTACCCACAAGGATCGCATCTTTGTAGAAGTAAATTCTACAAAAATCTTTGCAGCTTCAGTATTCTGCAGTATTTTGCAGCTTTCAGTGTTTTGGAAGCACAGGTAAGTTCTGTTAATAATTCCCAAGTTTTTAGCTAATATAATTCCAGTGGATAATCAACTATTTTAATTAAATTACGTAATTTTCTGTACCAGTACTCATTTTTATTCATACAACCATAAATGTAGTCTTAGCCTGAAACTTAGCAATAACCTTGTGCTTTCAGATATCTCCCACCCACCTTCTGTCTTATTTTGTTAGGAGGTCTTAAACATTACTTTTGCATCTGTGCTTACATATACACTCCTGAGTTGCATTCAGTTTTACTGAGGAAAAAAAATTTAGTATCTTATAAACTGACATCTTGGTTCAGAGGTACTACAGAGAGGCTTAAGTGCAGCACTGTCTTTTACTTAACCTTCACACTTGAATTTTATCTTTAACTTGTTGTTTTCTTCTTTGGTTTTATTGTTTATGAGTAATTTTTTCTTAATATTTCAAGGTACCAAATTCCAACTCTGGTCTGATCAAGGACACCTCTGCTGAAATCCTGGATTTGCATCCATTACTGCTGGGGTTAACATGTGGCATTTTATGATGTACTTCATGGCTTCTGATGACAGCTCATTTCATTCTAATGTGACCTGGAGAGAAATAAACAAAAAGTGGCATACTGTGGCAGAGTAGGAAACAGGGGATACTCAAATGTTTACATTATTTCAGTAGAGGTCAAAGTTTTACTTATTCTAACTCAAAAGCAGTAGAAATAATCAGCCTCGTTTCCAGAAGACAGCTCAAACATGAGTCAGAGGACACATTATGTGGATACCTAGAAGGTCAGTAACAGGAAGACATAATCATTACAAACCAGTAGTAGAAGCATTTCCAAGAAAAAGTTTTCTTCGGAAATACTGATAGTTGAATCTCTTCTTTGTTCACTTTGTGCATGAGACATCTTCTGATGATTAATTCACCCTGTATAAAAAGGGCCTGTGGTGTGGATACTGTCTCAGCATGTCTACAGTTTTCATAAGGGATCCTGCTTCCTGGAGCTTCAAACAGCACCCACACAGAGCTGATAATGATTGTATGATACAACAAGAACTAGCATTTCCATTATTTTTGTTAGTGTGAGTACTGGGAATAGTCAGACTTTCCATTACTACTTTTACCAGTATGTTCCTTTCAGATTTCACAAAATTTCTGTTCTCTGTCACGCTTTTCAATCCTGTTTATTCAACATATATGGATACAAAAATACTTTAGGTTGATTCATATCGGTATTTTCTCATAAAAAGACAGCATCAAGATAAAGCTGTTCCGGTGTACGTCTGCCACAGGCCACAGGTAATAGCTGCCCTCCCATGGAATGCCTCCTCTGGCTTCAGTGCTCCCTCTGTTGTTTCTCACTATTTTTGCTCCCTCTTCCTCTGCCTGTGTGCTGTTTTCTGCCTTGCCTTAAATACATTTCCCCAGTTGCGCCACCATCTGAGCTGCTGAGCTTAGCTGTGCCCTGCAATGGGTCGGTGGAGCCGTCTGGAACTGGTTGTGTCCAACAAAGGGGTGGCCCTGGCCTCTCCTCACAGAGGCCACTCAGATTGGTCTATCTAGAAGAAAGACATTGTAAAGAGGATATATTAATAGAATAAATAAATGTTATAGGGCGTATTACTTTCTTCAGCCTCCTTATGGATATCACACAATTTCTTTATAGGAGGGAACCAGAATTAAAATTTATGGTCTGTATCTTCTCTCAAAACTTCCAAAAGCCAAGGAAATGGGTGACTTGCTTCCCAGCTTGCTATTTTGGCATAAAACCTTTCTGGAAGACACTGGAGAAATGGAAGCTCCCTATTAGTGCTGTGCACAAGAAAGGGAGAGGCAGAATTTGGAACATTTAACTTTTCTACCAACCCAGACACAAACAGTGTAAAAATAAGACCATGAAGACTTGGAGGAGGAGGAATAGGAGTAAAATAAAGTTGTAACTGACGCGATATGTATTTTCCTCACTCTTATTCTGAAAGGTGAGGAAGTGCAGCAAAATCTGTATCAGGCAGTATAAAAGCCATTCCTCAGCAGAAGGAAGCGCTTCAGCTCATATTTGTGAAGGACATAGCCAAGCTGACTGGGCTTGCCACTTGGGAACAGTATAGATGGGCATTAAAATATGGGTCTCGTTCAAATTGCTGTGACAGGGTGAAGAGATAGAACTTTACAAGGTCAGGTCGTGCCAATTTTCATGGTAGACTTAAGTCCAGCAAACCAATCAATCATCCAATACATATGAGTTTTTAACTAAACTAAGCTTGGAATAGAGGTCCACCATTATATTAAAGCAAAATGCCTGAACAAGTATGGAAACAGATTTGGAAAAACAAAATATAAGGAAGGATTACCCATTTGACTCCAAAATATTATCAATTTATTAGAGTAGCCTTCAGGAAAGTCAGGTTTAAATACATTTTCATTGCATAAATAGCAAATGACAAATATTTGCTAAAGGAATATTTAATTTATTTTATATTTCTTATATGCTGTGCATTATATCGGATAAGAACTACTTTGGGTACATACTTTCTTGGATTAAGTGTGTGAAAAGATATAGAATCTGGAGAGGTGACATTATCAGAAAGGAAGAAAAAATTATGAATAATGACAGATAATAATATTATATACCATCTCAAGCTTTTTATAAACTGTATGTGCTTCATTGAATGTTAAATAAAGTTATAGTTTCTAAATATCACGTTTGCAGGCTTTACTAATGCCATTTGTACTCAGTCATTTTACTGTATGAAATATATGGAAAAAAATTGAGATATTTTATTTGGCCTAGATCTCATCTGTTTTGTATTGTTTTTAATGTTGGCAAAGGCTGTTTTCACCAAAAAAACCCCAAACCTTTCCACTCACACCATTTCATTATTTTAGACTCAACAAACAGAGAAAGCAGCAATAGAGAAAACGAAGGGATTTCCCAAACTGCCAGGAATGTTGCACAGCTGAATAAGAATGCATGGGCAGTGATAAGTTTTGCTTCTCACAAATTTTTTCGATGAAGAAAGTCAACAGCTAACAAAAGATCTTCAAAGTAGAGTCCATCTTTTCTGAAACAGAAAATTGAAGCCTGACAGTTAATGAGAGGAAATCATTGGCAGGGTTTTCCAGTTCTACAGAAACCTAGGTAAGTAGGAGAGACAAGGACCAAGAAACTATACCCAGAGAAATTTGTACTGTATAAAATATTTCTGAATGTTGAAAAATGGATGTAATTTGAAAGCTTTGAACACTACCAAATATCCCAAAATTTTATTCCAGATATTCCTGCCAAAACAAAACTGCAACCTTACATATTTGTAATGCAGCTTAGTATCTTCTCTGCTTTTCCATTAGGCATGCATGAATTGAGGTAGTTATGAGGAACCCAATACCTGTGTCAGGTACATGGGATCATGAAAAAGCAGAACCTGATAGTATGTTCACTAACACTGTTTAGAGTGCTCACACTTAAAATTTCTGTGTGTAATATTCGATTACAGGGTTCTTGGTAAAGACAGAACTCTGGCACGTGTGTAGCAAAAGTTGAGTTAAAGCACAGAAGAGAGGATGAAATGGCAGTAAAAGATTACAATGCTCTTTTAAAGACTGTACCAGTGGAAAGAAAGGTAGTGAAAAGATTTTACTGGTTCCAGTAATCCACCCTCAATGTAAATGTGATTTCATTACAATAGAATTTTATCTACCTAATTAAAAATTTCCTATTCTGATGGTTTTATTCTTGACAAATAAAATGAAAATAATTGAGAATGTAGAAATTATTTCTTTTTTTATAAAAAATGTTCAGATATTAGTACTTCAGACATTATACAGACATTATGTCTTCCAGAATAATTTGTTCTGTGAATTGCCTTTTTTCTTTTTCATATACTTTGTCCTCCACTAGTGCTCCAATGGACTTGAATCTGAAATTCCCAAAGAATTTTACCGACTAAGCTCTCCATTTCTCCTTATATTGACACTGATCCCCATTACCCTTAATGAAAAAAATGAAATCGCCTCAGGAATAATATGGAAAACCATTTGATGGAGGTAATCGATTGTAAGGATCAAGCAATGTATATTCTACTAATGTAAAAGTAATAAATGTGCTCTTTTCCTGAATTTCTATTATTCACATTCTTATGCGTATTATTTTCATACCCACTTCTGTCTTGCGTTATAAGCAAATAAATACCAATTTTTTCTATTATTAGCAGAATCGCAAAATGGTAGGTGTTGGAAGGGACCTCTGAAGATCAGTTAGTCCAACTGCCCCTGCTAAAGCAGGCTATTCTAGAGCAGGTTGCTCAGGAAAACCTCTAGGCACGTTTTGAAACCGCAACCCCTCTGGGCAGCCTGTTCTCGTGCTCCATCACCTCAAAGTAAAGACATAGTCATGTAGATCTATAAATAAACTAACCCCTTCAAGTCCTGCTTGCTCTCCTGATGAAGTGTGCTTGCAGGGTCTGGGATATAATTCTGTCTATACTGTAGAAACTGTGCACCAATGTATTTTTGGAAAAGGGACTTCCTGTGTGGGGACAGCTGGTGATTTATCAGCCCGAGGCCAGGATGTTACTACTCTGGTGAGCCATAAGCCTTGGAGTTTGTGAAAAGATACAGGAGACAGCACTATATGCTAGAAATCGTTACAACTAGGAGTTGGGAAATAAGGGAGTGAAACTGAGCTAGTAAGACAATGATGCTTGTTAGAAGCTGAATAGAAGCTTGTTGTTAGCTTGACAGTAGTTTTTTACCTCATGAATTATTACTGCTTCTCAGGGCAGAGGGTATGTAAAACTTGCTGTGCTACTGTTAAAGGTCTTCGATCCTGGAATCAGAGTCCGTGCCTTCTAATACGCTACCTTCCTGTCAAGTATTAACTTCCTTCTTTACCTGTTAGTAAGAACAGCTACATGCCAGAATATTGCTGTTGACTATGAATCATTCTTTCACTGGTTTGTAGCTAGATCATCATAAATTAGGAATACTCTCAAAGAGCTGTTCCTTTCCAAGACGAATATTATTGCTTTGGGTTTTTTACCTGATTACCGGCTGTTATAATAGCAGAACTTGCGCAGCAGGATGCCTAATCAGGTAATATGCAGAGGTTTTATTATATGTTGTTCTTTATCAAATGACAGCAGCTACAGAGATTAATAAATCTGTCAGCTCTGGATGAATTCGTAAGTGATTATTTCAATTTTCATTCTCAAGTGATACTTATTAGCATATTGTCTTTTTTATTGAGGGAATTGAAGTGGATAACTGAGTAGAATTATCTCTTTAACATGAGGTAGCTTCAGATTTTGTTGAATAATGTCCTCCCTAGAGAAAAGTCCAGTAGCAGTAGAATTTTAACTAACTGGTACACAAAGTAGTATTATTAGTATGGACGACATATTTAGCTGGTGATAAGGAGCATAATAAAGTGCTCAGAAAAAGGAAGGGGAATTCCATAGCAAGTTTGAAGTATACTTAGGCTAAATATTTAACAAAAATTGCATCCTTGCTTTCTTGAAGTATGTAACTAGAGAAGTGGCAGAATTCATTTAATTGCTAATATGCTTTTAAAGACAATAGGTTTTTGAAAAACATAGTTGTTCAAAATATTTTATCATTTCCCCTTTCCCAAAATAAGTTTACAAACTACAAGTCTTTCGCTGAAAATGTTTAGGAAATCCATTTTTTCAAAGTGACAGAACAGCGCTGGAATTTTTACTGTAGATTCCAGTGGTCCCCTTAATTAATCTTATTCCTCTACCTCCACCCTTCTAGTTAATGATCTTACTTTGTTGTTGGGTACTTCTTAATTTAGACATTGATGCTATAAACAGAATCAAGAGTCATGGACATGAATCTACCAGCAAAAATGTAATTATAGGACACAGACCTTAAACTGAAAGGTCTTTATGACAGATTGGATTTGTATTTGTATTGTAAAATATAATTAACAGTTAGTAGAAAAACTGGTTACAATCCCTTTAAAACACTACGTGAAGGACAGCTGCAAAGTATAAATCTTGGTATTTTTTAAATCTAAACCATAGGAGGTTTAAAGGTTATACAATTATCTTTCACCTACCTAAATAGAAAACAGCGAATCTTATGTTTACAACATAATAAAACCCAAATGCTTGTATATTACTGGAGTCGCTGATTTGCCTACTTCATGCACATATACTCCTTGTTATCAGCTGAAAAATAATAAACAAATGTCTTGCACATTAGCTTTTCTAGCTGAGCATCTCAGCTAATGTTGCAAAAGGCCAATTGTTTTCCTTGCAAATAAATAATTTAAATATTTTTTAAAATGTTAATTATTTAAACATATGCAAGACAACGTATATGAAGTACTCTGATTTGTTGGTTGACAGTTGTTACAATTTACTAAGTGAACATTTATTGGTAGGTGTAAAACAAGTCGTTCTGAAGACTACTCTGCAGCATAACCAGTGATGAAATTGAATTAATTTTGCGGTGTTCTATGTTCTCATCAATGACCAAAAAAAAAAAAATCTTGGATGAATAAATAGAAAAATACCAGTTAGATCTTTCTGAAAAACTGAGTTCAGATCTAACACCAACAATTCTAGAAATGACTGTTGATAACTTAGGAAACATATTATTTAAACAACAACATAGGAATGATCAGAGGACTGGAAAAAATGCAAAACATGTAGCAAGAGGTTCTAAGATCTGAATATGTTTAACTTGAAAGTGACAGTTAAGTCATGATTTGATCAAAGTTTAGAAATAGTCACTTAGGGAAAATTTATGATAGAGGATTCTTTAGCCTAGCATATAAAGGAATTAAAATATCCAAAGACTTAATAAATTTCAGGGTTGCAATAAAATGTGTATTTTTATCCCTGAGTGTATTTAAGCAGGGGAACAATTCAACACCGATTGTGGTGAATTTTCAATGCAATTTTTCAATTTTCAAAGGATCTTTACACAAGAAAATACTCTGGTGTGTACTGTGGAGGCATTTGAATTAAAATTGTCATGACTGTCCATACTCCAAAACAATACACTACTGTATGGATCTCCATGAACAAATGGGAGTGAGAATACAGGTGACATCTGAGTGGTATACATGGGTAGTAAAACAAAGACAAAATAACCTACCCGTAAAAATACACCTTACACTTGGAGTAAAGCAAGTCATCAATTCTAACAAGTAATTTCTTAAAGCGTTTTGAACTTTTACAGGAAGAAAGCTAACTACAAAGAAGAAGCAGATAACTACATTTAAGAATATATTACAGTAAAAATAATTTCTCAAGTAATTTTTTAAAGTTCCACTTGCCATCAGGGAGCAAATAACTACTTGAAACAGCTTTGTAATAAGTAGTGTTTTTTTAATAACTCAAAATTGTCCCATGTAATTTTGTTTCTTCTTTCCTGCTTCTTTCCACATAGGTCCAAAGCAAAAAATATTTTTTTTCCTAAGACCTTTATTTCCCTCTTTTACCTTGGTTTTAACAGTTAGAAGATAAACCTTTAAAAAATAGATCTTATATTGGAGACTATGCAAACATGACTGTAATATCATGAGCAGGGATGTTATCCTATCATCATTTTTTCCAATAGGCACAGTAAACATTTTAATGTTTATTTTCGTACCTGTGGGACTCATTGAATTTCCTTTAGAAATGTAATTTATACAGTTTTGAATACTATACCAGTAGTGTCAAGTATAATTAGTTTTAGCTGGTACCTGACCTGACCTATAAATTCTTGTGGGAAATCACTGACAAGGTAGAGAACAAATCTTTTTTGTTTTCCTTTTTAGAACTAAAAAGGAGTCTACACAGCTAGAAATAGTATTTTTTTAGGTCTCTGGAATGAATAACTGCTAAAGCTCTGTTGCTGTGTTTTTATAGTCTGAAAAACGAGAATACAAGACAATTTTAGCATAAATCATGATATGATTATGAAATGTGTCAACAGTATAAACAGAATTCTTTTGTTCTTACTGGAAGTGCAACACATTTTTTGCCAAAAGCTGATCTGCATCTGTGTGCCATGTATTTGTAATCATGTGTTGTGGATTTAGGAGCCTAGTGCCATTGATTCCCACTTTCCTTCAGCTGGTAGATCACAAAAAAAATTTCCTGGATTTGGGCCATCTGTTGAATCAGTTTCATTAAGTCTTTTAAAATGAAGCTATCATAGTCACTAGAACTAACAAGGTCTGTCTTTCCTCTGTATATGTTGTGGGGCTGGAGACTAAAATTGATATACATAAAATAATAGGGAAGCATATTAGGCATCAGAGTTTCATAATGAACAAAAACTCATTATAACAACTGTTTTCAGTTTTGATCTTAACCGTGAAATGGTAGAATCCTAAAAATCTGAAAACAGTACCCGAATTTTGATTTTATTCAATCCTATTCTAAGGTGGATTTTCTGCTCAGCAACACATGATGAGTATTGTAATTAAGGTTAAACAACACCTAATTATTTTTATATTATACATTTAAAGCACAGAAGGAAATATTAAAGTAATCTATTCTAACCTCCTCTACAGAAGACGAATCATGCACTCATGTCTGCACCAAGCGCATAATTTCCATGTAAAAAGTAGTGTATCACTTCAAACGATATTCAATGCAGTTTTAAAGACTGCAAATTATGGAGAATACACCACATTCCTAAGTAATTTCTACCACTGGTTAATTATCCTCACTATTAAAAAGTGCCCTATTTGGACTCTGAAGTTGACTAGCACGAGCTTCCAGACACTGGCTCTCGTAGTATAGTATGCTTTGAAGATGAAAAGTATTTTGCTATTGATAATTAGTAGTGGCAGTGGATAATTAAAATAGACCTTTTCATTACCAAGTTCAAAGAAGGGGTTTAGGTCTTTGTCAGTCATATTCTTTTTCTTTTTTTAGTTAACATCAGCAATGATATTTCTCTGCAGACTTGGAGAAGAAAAGAACATATATTTAAATTGAAAACCAAATAAGATCAAATTCTTTTAATAATTGTAGTAAAGCTGTTTTTCTATTCTCTCTATACACTCAGATGTTAACAGACAGTATGTTAGATGTATTTAGCATGTGAGGAAAATCACACTATTTTTAAATGTGAGAACCCCTTGGGTTTAAGTTTATAAATGTTGGTATTTACACTTAAAGTAGTATATGTTTGCATAATAACCATTATTATATATGATTGGGAAAAAAAGTCACATTAGGTGTTTAGGGAATAAACTAAGTTTAAATATGGTAGAGAAAGAGAAAGGCTTAGAAAAGAGAAACATTTTGGTTTGCAAACTCCCTTAAAGCTTTTCTCATTTCCCTTTTATAGAGTTAACCTTAACTTGCCTTTATAAGAACCTCACTAAAATTCTAAAACTAGCACTTGATTACTCCTCCTTCCACATTTTTTTTCTGAAGTGTCCATGGAAATTAATGAAATGACCTAACAGAAAAACATTGGTAAATTAAATACACATTTTTATAAATACTGTTGTACATTGAGAATCACAACAATTGTCATAAAAATACAAACATAACTGATCCGTTTTTCACTAATGCTGCCCCAACACCTGGAAAATACAAACCCAGGGAAGCTCACTGAATTGATGTATGTGAAGATCCTGGGTGAGCACACATCGAGGAATTGATAAATTAGTGCTGCTGTTGCAAGGTTTGCTTCATCACTGGTGCTATTAGAAAGCTAGAATATTTAAATTTAAAAGCCTAGACTGAAGGGATGAGAATTGTAATACTGTCTAGCCACTGAAGGAGCAGCGTTTTGATTTTAGTGGAGTTCATTTCATAGCTTTCAAAAATCTGATGCTCACAATACTCAAAATATCAATAAAGACAAGCTATTAACTCAGACCTAACTCAGGCAAAAAATTTCCGCTCAAGACTCTAAGCAGCAGACTCCTGGACATGACTTCATCTCCCTGACTCCATTAGCACATGCTCCTCACTTTGGAGGAAGCTCTGCCCTGTGGATGTACGAAGCTAAAGGTGCATCAGTCACTGGATTTTAGACAAAAAAGGAGAAGGCAACTTTTAGCCTGGCATCAGCTTCTAGAGTCTACCCCTTCTCACTCCATTCTTTAGTAGCAGGTATGGATATGCTTGTATATTTATTCCTGACTTTCAGACTTCATGTTTTAGCTGCTAATATTTCTTCCAAAATGTTCCAGAATACACGGTTCTTAACAGGGTTGAAGACAATAAAGTTTAAGAGGACACAGATGCTTAAGTGATCCGAACTGGTAAATAGTAGAGCAGAAAGTATACAGAATATTGGCAAGAATTGAGACACCTCAAAATCCAGGACTGTAGCTTAGTAAATCAATGTGTGACACACCCATGGGATGCAATACTTTCTTTAAATTTCCTACAGTGTGCAGTTAAATCTAGACATGCTTCTTCTTAGGATGTAAAAGACTACTGTTATTATGAAGACTTATGGCTCTGACTCGAGCCAAGTTAAACAGACTGTCTTGAACTGCTCTTTATTTGTGCTATCAAAGAGAATGAAAGCACATTTCCAAATACCAATATCATTAAAATTTTTTCCATTATTCACCTTTTCAAAAAAATTATTACAAAATTATATTAAAAACAATGGGTAAATAACTTAATAAACTTCCAAGAAGGAAAGTCCAGGTGTTTTGAAATATTATGTCTTCTTTTGACTCAAAGGATTACCTGATGTTTGGAACTCTTCCGGTTGTTTCTATAGTGATATTGCCAATTTTTTATAAAATTATTTTGATAAAATCATGTTTATTTACAAGTATCATAAAAAATTCTGTTTCCTTGAATGCAGAAAGTCTCACACAGGAGCAGGTACTGTACTAATCTAAGCAGTGTAGAGCTACTCATACTCATAACAGAGCTACTCTGCAGTTGTGCGAGGAGGCAAAGCTCTTCACATAATTTCACACCTCTTGTGCTTCCTGACTGCCTTCTCTCAACTTCTTTGATTTTGCCTGCATTTCTCTCCCAGAAGTGGGCAAGGCATATACAAACGTGGTTCTAGCTGGGTTAGTCTTTCTACTCTTGCCCTTGTTATCAACTTTCAGGAAAACCTGCTGGAGTTCCTGCTCGACCTCCGCTAAAGCCTTGCTATTTACCGTTGATTTTGGGTGGTGCTCCTGCTCTTTCTACCTGCTCCATAATGAAACAGCATTATTTACAGACGTCTTCAACCATCTTTATTTGAACCCAGCATAACCAAACGGGGTTCAAGTGACTGAAAACTAGCACAAGAGAAGCCTGAATATACTACTTAAAACCTTGCAGCATACAACCATCAAGGACATAATCGTTCGTTCTTTCATATGCTCAACACCTGAATCAAAACAACCACTTACAGGTTGCCTTTTCCCATCTTTCCCCTCGTTTTCTATTGCAAGTATGTATGGACCAGTCAGGAACACATTAAAAATCCATTTTTTTCCGCTGAAATTCAGATATCCAAGCTTTCCCAGAGGTTTCACTGAAGACACAGAGATGCTTTTCAGCAGACCAGTGAATATGACACTGCTCTCACATTCTCCTGCTTTTTAATCATCTCCCAGAACTTTTTTTTTCTCCTGTCTCTTTTCTTACCTGTGTATTTCTAACCCCTCTTCATAGCGCTCCTCTCTGATTCTTTATTTCCTCCACTAAATCTTTTATTTCTTTTATTTCTTCATTTTCCTCAGCAAGGTCATCAATGCTCTCAGCTGGCCCTCTTCTTCTCAGCCTTTTTTACCTCTTTTTCCTCTCTAAACTCTTTATTTCTTTCC
>NW_010423907.1:36622-38809 GCF_000710305.1 Buceros rhinoceros silvestris | reverse complement strand
TTCCCTACTTTTGTTGTTGTTATTGTTGTTTTCCCCTCTCCTTCTAACTTTGCTCTGTGCTGGACAGAAGAATTTGAAAGTATCAAGACCAGAGGCAGATGCAGCCCTGAAATAAATGGAGAAAGAGTACAAAGGTTAGTGGTCATATCTGTATCATGTGACATTTCGACCTGCACTATCACAGCTAATTCTAATGAGGGTAAAATGTCCCCTTTGCCATCCCTCTTTCCCAAAGAGTTAGGGCACTTTTTTCCCACCTCTCCCTTTTTCTGTGTCTGTTTCTTCTAGCCTGTTTTTCTCTCCAACCCCTATCCTCCTTTCTCCATTCAGCAGCCTGATCCCATATCAGTCTATCTTATTTGATTTAGGATTTAATAAAGTTTTGAAGAATATTTTCAATATATTAGCTTCTTATAAGACAAAGGAGCTGAGGTAAACTTCTGCTCTGGGAAATGTCCTTTTTTTAATGTGAAAAAATTATGGCAAACCTTTCTCTGCTCAATGGTATGCTTTTAGATATTCTACAGGAATCATATTTTCCTGGGAAGCTGACGGGTATAAAGTGTAATTTAGAATAATAATAAAAAGGCCTTCACATTATTCTTCAACTGCAAGTCACCTCGTTCTCTAGTCTCAACTATAAAGCACTGTTACAAGGTTTCAGAAGCCTTCTTTGCTCCATATTTGATCTCTTTTAAACCATTAAGATAGCTTGCAAAGGGAAAATGACTGCATATGATTCATATTTCCCTGAAGTACTAAAAATAAAATTTATATTGAAGTCAGTTTAGTCAAGTTAGTCTCTCAGGTCACAGGCTGAGAGAACTCATGCCCATGAGCTATAGAATCTTAAGTAGAGAACGTGGGCTTTATCCTTCAACTGAAGAATTTAATTTAGAAGTTTAAGATTAAATTTAAACTCACGTGTTGATTAATTAATTATGCTGGGGTTTTGTGTTAATTCCAGTTAATTACTATCGGTTGTATTCCTGGAAAACCATAGTGACTGTCTTTAATTCTTTTTTTTTTCCTAAAACTAAAATTGTCAACTAAGAACCTGCTTTCTATTTATGTGTTAGTGAATACCTAAACACAATGAGACAATGTTCTCTCAAAGCTGTAACTGTCTTGGTTTTAAGTCATCTATGTGGGTGTTGTAGCTGGTTCCACATCCATGAATAAAGCCTGCAGATTTCTCCTACAATTCATAGAGGTATTCAGGCACATCATATCAGACTCCAAAAACTTAGGCTGACAAGAACTGTATGCATGTAGGAAATGTTTGTAATGGGATGATTCTCTGCAGCTTAAGCCTCCTTACTGGGCACAGAATAATTTTGGTTGGCCAGAACCTCTTGAGATCATGTAGTCCACACTCCTGGTCAAGCAGGGGTAGGTAAATCATTTTGCTCAGGACAATCAGGTTCTGAATATCTCTACAGATGGAGACTCCACTATGTCTCTGGGCAACTTGTTTCAGTCTTTGACCATCCTCACAGTTACATAAATTAAAAAAAAAAAAAAAAGCAAGATACTCTGTGAACTTTCTTTTTCACAGTTTAAAAACCCCCCAAGTGCAAGATTATTTGTAGCTTCACCTTTTCCCCACATTTGCTGTCTTCAATCATTCTCAGAATCCTGGAGAGTGAACTCATTTATTCTCTTAAAAACTGGAAAGGAGATGTCTTTTCTACCCAGAAAGATACTTTCACTGTTTTCCAACAAGTTCACCCAGACTTTTGAAAATATTCTTTTTACTAAGCAAGTTTAAAACAAAACAGAACAGACCACCACACAAAGAAACCCAAAGACTTTTTGAACTGCTAAACCTCCAGTTTTCAGAATGTGCAAGCTACCATGATTTATCACCTGAAGGAGCTAGGAGATCTCTGTCTAGCAAATTTACTTCATTGTCTGGAGGAGACTAGTAGGTTCAGAAAGGAGAGGAGATACAAGAAAGATTAATTGTATCTAAGCACTTATGACATTCATCCCAGAAGGGCAACGCCTGGCATTCACCTTTTGTGGAACATACACTTACCAAGTGACTGGAAAATGTTTAAAATATAGAAATCAAAGGGCAACCTCTAAGCTAAAGAGTTACACTCTCTGATTAACCTTTCTTTCTCTCCTGCTGTGCAAAGTAATCCAACTTTAAAAGGTCGTCTCCTCCTCTTTTCTTTCCCT
>NW_010423907.1:35118-36543 GCF_000710305.1 Buceros rhinoceros silvestris | reverse complement strand
CCTACCAGGAAGTTCAAATTGTTCCCTATAAAAGCATTGATTCTTCCATGGGAAAGGAAAGGGCAATTAAACACAGGTTTCTCAAATCCTGAAGTAGGTTCCTCATCACCTATCATCTCTGCAATTAATGTTAATCAATGATGATGATATCACTACCAGTATGTCTACTACCACGTTTTGAAGGAAAAAAAGTACTGAATACTATATTTTAAACAAAGCTGATCCATGATTCTAAAAGTAAGTTAAATGTATCCTCCTCTTTCTGTTAATTTATCATACGGGGAAAAATTTTCAACACCAAAGAAGATCATCAGACTGACTTCTAGTATTCTAATTAACACAAATCATATACTGCAGAAACAGATAGAGAATTTGGCTCCGTTAACGTGCATGACCTGGTCTAAAACAATTGACCAATGGATTTACATAAATAGAGTGAATGAATAAAAAAGTTCTATCCCTGTCTGTCTAAACCATAGAAGACAGAAAGTGTTTGGAAAAGAAGTTCACATACAGAGCCCCGATTGTTCATTTCCCCTTCCCTTTTCCCAGAATTTTCCAGTTAAGCCTCGTTAAGTTTTCTGTCAAATGAGAGTTGATGGTATTTAGTACAAGAATTAATCCAGATTTCCACCATTAAAAGCAGTGATAGATCACTATATAACTTCATGTTTGGAGGCAAATCTGCAAATAAATAGCATAAGCTTACCTCTCAGAAAAAGCAGATTTACAGACTAATTTCAGTGCTACATGCTCACGAGTGAAAGAGGAGATTTTCTTATTGCCACAAGTAGAGCTGTGCTATTTAAGAAGTGTTAAAAAATTAACCCAACATAAGATGGAATGCCCATGTTACTTAATAGCTGTCTGTCACCAGTTTGGCCGAGGTAAAAGCCAAGGTCCGGTAACAGTACCTTCCCCTATTCCAGCAGGGACAGGGGAAGGGAGAAAAAAAAGAATTAGTGAGACCTCGAATATACTTTTTGGAAAAACTGAAACAAACTTTAATAACACTACAAACCGGTATATATATATATACAAAGGCAAACCAGTAGGATATTGGGGGTTTTTAGGAAATGGGAAGGCAAGGGTTAACACCGCGGTGGGGCAAAGATGGCGACAGCCACGTGGCACAGGGAGAGGGAACCGCGGCAAGGACAAAGCACTGCGGCACCATGTGGGGAGACCCGAAACCAGCACGGTGTTACCAGTCTATCGTGGATTGAGGCAGCAGCAAAGGCAAACCCGGCGGCGAAAAAAAGCGTAGCAGGCAGGCTAGGCTCCTTGGACGTGCAGGTGGTCCAGTCCCGCATGGCACGCGCAGCTCGGCGGGCAGAAAGGGCTCCGGCGAGCGGCAGCAAGGGGGGTTTTCCCGGCTTTGCGGCAGCGGCGCAGCGACAGCGAAACACAGCAGGGGCAGGCAGC
>NW_010423907.1:0-35073 GCF_000710305.1 Buceros rhinoceros silvestris | reverse complement strand
GCGGCGGCGAGGGGGGTTTTCCCAGCTGCGCGGCAGGGGCGCATTGACAGCAGCCATCCCCGGCGCGGCGACAGCGAAACACAGCAGGGGCAGGCAGCAAGCAGGCAGGCAGGCAGAGCCAAAAGCAGGCAGATCCATCAGAGATGTTGCCCTCAGCCCGTCCAGTGCAGAAGAGAGCGAGGTCTGGTGGCCGGCTGCTTCTTAAAGGGCCAGCACCCGGAAACGGAAAGAAGCCCACCAGAACTTTTAACCAATTGATGTTGTGTTTATATGTACATGGCAGGGAATATCTGATTGGTCAGTTTACAACAAAGCTTCCAAAATGGGAAATTTTGGCTAACCCAGGACACTGTCTAAATGCAAAAATATTGCTGGATCAAGTACTGCTGCATCCTCTTTACTTCTTACAAGGAAGAATTCTTGAGGTTTAACAGCCCAGAGCCCTAGTGCATACGTTCAAGCAGTCTTGGAGTTCACACTCAAGCAGACCAAAGGGAACACTTATGTACTCTACCACAAACATTTGCTTGATAGCCATTTGATGAGAAATATGTTTTTATAGCTTGATTAATTAGCATTTACCTCTAACAATAAGTTAATGAGAAGAGGTCAATTACCTATAGATCTGCAGAGAACTCACTGAAATTTTTTTACTGCTACAACTACAAATAAGACTGGACTCTATCATGAAGGAATTGCAGTTTAGAGTTCTGGTCTTCCTGTCACCAGACTTTTGCTATCAGCTTAGCTAGGAGGTCAATAGAGTCACTTATGGAAGAGATTTGACATGGTATACATTTGTGTTTAACTTGTTCTATTTATTTTCATATCCTGTTTTTCTAAAGGATGTTAATTTAGGGAAGAATAAATTATTTATAATGAGAACAATCACTTAATCACATTCTAAGCTTCTACCTCATTTTTACTCTGGTGTCTTTGGAGATTCCATTACGGCCTTGTGTCTCTGCTGTATTGATCTGTGGTTATGCTTATACCCTCCATTAAATAAGCTGAAGCTTTGAAATTGACTAAGGAAACACACTTCTCCAGGCAATTCATAAGCCTGTGGAACTCAGTGTCATGAGATGATGTGGATGTCGAAAGTATAAATGCTTACTAAGACAGTTACACAAATCATGGATGAAAACTGTGCTGAAGACTGTTACACAAAAGATGCAGCACTAGCTTTCACCTCAGGAAATACCTGCACTACAGCTTCTCCAAAGTGAGGGCATTTATCAAGGGAAGCACCACTCTATAGGAAGCCTTTCCCTATAATCTTTTTCTAGAGGTGGCTCCTATCAAAGACATGATTCTGGGCTGAAGGGTCGTTTAGTCTGTTCCAGACATCACAATTTTTCTTACCGTTCTTAAACTCCCCATGTGATCTAGCACTGCAGCCCCGTTTGAATGACTGCATCTCAAAGGTAATTGCTCTTCCAGAGCTATTAAAGTAGCTACCGCATCCAAGAAACCCTCCTCAGCAATCAGCAAAATGAGACATCTGTCCAAGATGCCCTATACTTATCCTTGCTTGTGCTTTATACCTCCTATTAAATAAACACCATGTATAGCAGAAAAGTAAAGCACAAAATCAAGATATTTTCTGATACACCATAAAACTATGACCATGCTCTCTCCTAGCTCATTGCAAAGTTACTACATTAAGTTGTGCTGCAGAGATGTGTAAGCTGTGCTCTTCACATAAAACACGGTTTTGGGAACTGTTTTAAGTAGAAACAGACTTGGGCTTGTAGAAAGCTCCCGTGATTTCAGTGAGTGTCTGTGTGAATGCAAGCACCGTCGCATTCACAGAGGATGCCTAGGAGACATACTGAAAAACCTCTTCTTACACTGTCAGTCATCTGAGACTCAGTGTCTATCCCTGCACGCCAGCATGGCAAGGCACTTCCTTTTGGCAACACGAGGAGAAGTCTGGCTTTTCCCAGAAAAAAACAGCTATAAAATTGAAACACTACACTTCTCAGCGGCAAACCAATCTTCTTGGTCCAGAATTACCACAATTTTCAACGTGTGGTAACATAATGGTGAAATAAATCTCTGCAGTTCCCAGTTTCAGTGATCTTTTGTTTTTTCAAAGTCTTCCTGAAATGATTATTAGAAATTAGAATTATCTGGCATGAATCCCTGTTAAAAACACTCACATTGCTTCGGATTGCACAGCTTTTTTGTGTTATTCATTTTTCACACTAATTCTGTGATATGTCCATTCTCATACTTAATTAATATTTTCCACCTCCACACATTATTTGGTAATTTTATCATGTTCCTTTCACACCCTGTCTTCTTTCAGGGCCATTTAGATGACAGAGACTTGACAGAAAAGGAAAAAAAAACCAAACAGGATCTATTAATAATCTCAGCAAGATTTGTAAGAGGGAAAATACATATTGTATCAGGATAAATTATAAAAGTGTATTTTGGGTCAATGACTGTCAGTTAAACAGCTGTGAAATTTGTTATTTCTCACAGGTCTGACAGAAAACTGGGTATAAATGGTTCAATACCTAAATACCTCAGTATGAAATCAAAGCCAACCTTCCTTTTCATAACCTTATATATTTTATTATAATTTCACCCCCCTGATTTTCCCTGAGACACAAGATATTTATTTGGTCAGAGTACTACTAAGTATTTTATGGAAAATCCACCTAAGGCAGTTTTAATAAAAGACTTTTAAAGCTATGAACATTATAAACAGTTGCAACAAATCTTTATAGCCAGGAAACTCATCTTACCCAGGACACAGTGAAGTATAACTTGTGGAAAAGATCACCTAACTCAAAACAGTGCTGCTTCAGATATGGATCTGCTGTATTGCTTAGCTGCATCCTCAGATGGACTTTAGATTTTAATATGGAGTTTCTTACCAGCCAGCAAAGTGGCAACATTATCTACATACTATTGACATTTCCAAATATTCCTCAAAAATAAGTAATAATTTAGCAGGGAACAAAATCCGTTGATTTCTTTAGTTCTGGCTGAGTCATTCCATGGCAGTTCATTTAAGAATAAACTGCATTTAGTGAGGTACTGGCCTTTACCAGTGGCCACACACCTTTAAGGCTATCTCTCAAACACAATCCTCCCGGTAACCAAAGGAACAGGAACATAATTTAATTTTCTCTGTTCTAATCTTGAGGCTCTTTCTCATACTGCAAAATGGTAAATAAATGTCAACTCAAGAAGCAGCTGCAATTTATATTCTTCTACACTAGAAAGTCAGTTCCAAGCTCTTAGATTTATTTTGCTTTTACAACTCTTAGATCATACCACCTTTCTGGTATTTTTAGGGTTGACAAATAGTTCCCAAGGGTGTGAGATTCCTTGTATATTAACAGTGTGCATCATCCACTCCTCAAATTTGTTCTGTTTTTCTTTTTAAAGATTCCATATTTATTCTGAGCATTGAATAAAGAAGTAAATTTCAGTTATGAACCATAAGTTACTGACAATAAAGCAGTGTTCAAGTCTTGTTCAAAGTCATTTTTTTTCCACCCAAGACTAAAATCACTGCCTTTAAAGTCAACTTAATTTTGAAGATTTAAAATAGATCAATATTTCCCTTTTAAAACAGAGGGACAACTTTAAATGACTTTAGAGAACTCCTGTTTGTACAAGACTATGGCACATACCTGTTTCCACAGAGATAACAGCTATTCTGCATCCAACATGTAAAAGCATGTCTTTTGTGTAGTACCATTGTGAAGATGATCTTGCCAACCTCCCTAGTCTTACACTGACTGAAGTCCAATAACCCTTGCTGTAAATATGTACAGAAAGCTTTACTTTCACTGAACATGAGATTGTATATTGTTGCCATCAACTGAAATTTGAAACCAGTTTAGGCTGGTTTCTTGGAAATCCGATGCTCATTTTGTAAGTTCATATGAAATGCCCCTAGATATATTTGAATCAAACTATTAGAAAGAAACCCAAACCATAACCCAGTTCTGTATGCCTTCATTGACATCTGTCGCACATCCAGGGAACTCTTATTTCATTAGACTACCTCCTTATCTTCTGAAGCAGTGAGCTCCAGAGGGTGATCTTTGAACCACAGGTAACCCACAGGGCCAGACGGTCCAGTTCATAGCTGTCCTGTGCATGGCCTGAAATAGCGTTTCAATTAATTGTAAGAATGTGTGTGTAGTGCAAGAAGCTTTTTGACCAGCTTTGGACTTTGCTCAGAGTATTTTGGTGTCACTGCTGAGGACATGTAGATGGTACTAATGCATGTGTTCTTTACATTCTCACTAATACTTTTCAAAGTCACTCACACAGGTCAGTTTTCAAGGAAAACTTTTTCAAAAGACTGAATTTCTCCTCCAGTAGTCAGCTGATAAAGATAGGATTCCAACTCTACCTTTAATAAGGCAGCGATCTGCAATAGCAGAAGATAACTGTACTGTCAGGGTTCTAAGGCCACCAATAGCCATGACTGGCCCTGCCCAGCTCTGCCCATGGCTGACCCGACCCTCCTCATGACTGCCCCCACCCTGCCCATGGCTCAGGACCCCATTCCAGCCTCTCAGGGACGTCAATCACTTCCCCAGAGATGCTGCAGCAGGGCTGGTCTCCAGCTCAGCATAGTCCTACCCTTCCCAGACATGGTTCTGCCAAGCTACACTCACCCATGGACCCATATCCTAGCCCAACTCCAGCCCATAACTGATGCCTGGTGTTAGAGTTGTCCCAGTGCCCCCCACCTTTCCTGCTCCTGACTGGGGTTGAGAAAGGCCCCTGACTAACTGGCCCCTACAGGTCATGTCTGTGGTTCCTGGGCCGCATGCCCAGGGGAACTTCAGCCCTCAGGGCACCCTGACAGCGCAACTAAATCACTAGAATAAAATCAAATATTTCAGGTCCTTTTTTCTTTCTTCACCTTCTCTTTCCAAATCTCCACGTTTTCCAGAATGCAGTAACCTGTAACTCCTTGGCAGCCCTGAGGGTCAAAAGCACAGCACTCCCATCTCTGCTTTCAGTGCTGGCTCCCAGCAGAATATGATTTGAAGCTTAGTGTTTTGGTCCTGAACTTGAAAGGTCATCATATGACTGGTCTTGGCAATATAAAAGCTGGTTTCAGTCTCCCTGATCACCACCTCCCATGACAACAGCATTCCTTTGGGGAACTGAAAAATGTCAGGAATCAAAGGAAGACCCATGAGCGTGGCAGACAGTTTTCTCAGCAGCTGGCTTGTGACTAAGAAATTCACTGTGACAGAGATCAGAGTGACCACAAACAAAATGTAAAGCTCGGATGTTTGACCTAGCTTTCCCAGCATTGTGTTAAAAGGAAAAACAACCACTGACAAGAGGATGAAGAGGAACACTAGGACAGATCCTTGGCTGCTGTAAAGGTGTGTTGTTTGGGTAAAGCTATAGGAGATCAGGATCCTTAACATATGGGACTTTTCATGTTGTTACAGAAAGCTTTGCTGGAAGATCTGGTAGAAAATTGTTATCTGGTAGAAAAAGATTATTTGATGAAATGGAAGGTTTTACCAGAGCATATTTATTAAATTTTTTAAAGGCATGATACATAACAGAAGTAGCATGTTCTTCTAGTGTTAATATATTTTATTTTGTCCTTATGAAACCTTTTCAGTTCAAGAAAGTCAAACACATTGACTTATGAGTTAATTTGATGTACTGTAATTGTTAAACCACATCAACAAGTACATTATGTCAAGTTGAAGAACCATAACGAAAGAGAATATGACATTTTCTGTCATAACGTAATATTTCCTGATAGGTTTTGACGTATTCTATTATTGACATCACATTCCTAAAATAAAATCAACATGAAGCAATATTTTAATTGTTCTATCACAATAGAAATATTTCAATTTCTAATCCAATTACCAATATAACTATTTCATCAGTTGCCTACAGTCACAATAAAAATTTCAGCATTTCCAGCAGAATGGAATTTTCAAATTTTCAAACTTTTCTCACACTTAATTTTTATAATGCTTAAATGGTCAAATGCTTCAATGATAAGTATAACACAGTAAGATAGAAAAATCAAATGGAATTCACTGTCACCTTGTTTGTGTCAGAAATAGGCTTAGCTATTCAGAATGAGTGCCAATGTCCAACCCTTCAAAGATGTTCATGTGCTAAAAAATATTTATAATGGCAAACAAACCATGGGTATATTCTACTCTCACAGGAATTTAACAGTTTTCTCTCTGCAGTTTAAAGGCATACCTCCCCCAATTTTCTCCCTTTACATCATGCAGGTGATGAAAAATAGCCTTATTACCCTAACTGATTTTAGATATTCATCATTAAACCTGTATTTATTATGCACAGAATCCGTTCAAGAGGATTTGTCTCAGTGGTAAAGGCCTGAGGTTTGTAGGGGTTGCAGTAACATCTGTGCAGTCATCCTGATAGTCCCTTTACAGTGTGACATGGGCCTGCATGGCATAATTTTGTTAAGCACTAGAAATTTCAGAGAAGGCCTGAAATTGTAGGTAAGTGATGTATATAAAAGCTCTGTCTGCTCCACTGTCTTTTACAGCAAAGACATTATTCTTAATGCTTACCCTGAATTAGGGAACACCGGAGAGAGTGACATTCTTAGATTATGGTTAATGAAAAGGCTCTGTTGAAGCAAATAGCTCAAAGCACATGATAAGCTAGATTTGCAATTGAAGTCAATGTAAGGAGTTCGGAGAAGTCATCGAAGAAAGGAGCTTATGTAGGAGAGAGAAGCAATTTACCTCTTCTTTGAGGTTATTTATTGCCAGTTTCACTCACAAGCAAGACTGATGCAGTTATCCTCTGCATAGTGAAATACTCCAAAGATATTACATATAAACCCATGTTTTACAAACCCTAGTATACTTAGAGAAAGAAAAGAACATTCACAGCTGTAGTGCTATGTGACTTTGTATAGACTTAAGCAATAACTCAGGGTTTACTTGTTTAAGAACGGGAGCTACTCGCAGACCCTGGTTGAGGAAAAGTTTCGAAACGTCTATTCAGTAACCTGTTATTATATCATCTAATCATCTAATTATTTCCCTCAGTATAATCCTTGATAGCAAAGATACGATAACCACCTGAAAAAGCAAGAAAACAGAAAGAAAATAGAGGGAATTTTAAGAGCGTAATTTGAAAATTTAGCAAGGTCCTGTAATCTCTTGTACTATTAGTATCGTGACATTGGTAAGAAAATTAAGATCTTAAAGACAACATCTTGGATCTCATCCAGGATGAGCCGTTACCCAGTAATTTGAAGAAAACTTTCTATCTGGTATTACTTGAAGCTGCTATAAATGACAAACGAGCATTTTTCTCTACATGTTTTGCTGATGATAAGAAACAATCGGAAGTTTAGTAATACATGAAAATATTTTTTCTTGTGCAAAGTACTTCCACAGAAAGAACAGAGAGGGCATAAGCTAATCATGTGGAAAACCTTGTTCACCAACCTGTTCACATCTTGAAACTCCACGTGAGTACTCAAAGAAATACCCTTCTTGCAGACAGAGGAAAACTTTCGCATTGATTTTACTGGAAACATGTCAAATACATAAGTGATCTCTCCAAGAGCTCTTTAGTTATAAAGTCTGTTCCTTTTCTATGGCTGCAGCACACATGATGAGAATAATCTCCAGCTTAAGCTAGACCCCTGAGGTTTGGGGCTGTTTGAGGCTTTTGACTGAAGATTGAGATTGTAAGGAATAGACAAGAAGCAGCTGCTCTGTAACCTAAAATCGTACTTTCTCCTTTCCCAGAGCCCTAAAGATCAGAGAGCAATATTTGGTATGTCAAACTACATGGGACGTTCAGGCTCCATAGCTTATTCTCTTTGCTAAAAGCTACTCTTTGAAATACCTGGAAAAGATTCATTATAACTTCTTTATTACAAAACTATAGCTTCATATGAAATCAATATTTATAAAATCTGAAAATAAAGGTAAGAAAAAAATGTTATGTTCTTATGTGGAGAGGAGAATGGTTTCAATAACCAGAACTCTTCAGGAGGGGTACAAGGAGTGTTGTTAAGATAAAAATTTCCTGCCAATCCAAAATGACGGTTTTGTGGGGGGGTTTTGTAGCTTTGTTTAGCTAACAAAGACAGCAAAAGTGAGAAGACAATGTGGACTTACATACAAGGAGGAACCAGATATCTCACAGCTTCACTCATCGTGTATTGCTAACCGCCTTGCACATTTGTAACTTTAAGTACTTACCTGATCAAAACACTTTACAGATTTTCCTAACCAGGATGCAGTCCTTTGGTCTGAGACTTTACTTCACAGTTAGTTTGTTCCATGGGTTTCCTACTAACATTAAGTTCTTATACAGTAACGAACAACCTCCATGTATATATTTATTAAGACACCACGGCTAGGATCACTCAGCATTTTTTTTTATCAGCACAATGTATCTTCTAGTTATCAAAAGTAGACCAAAATATATGTTGTACCACTCTAGTCACTGTTTCTCACAGAAAAGGCCTCTTTTACAAAGTGCCAATTGGTCTGGACTCAGTAATCTAAAAGATCACTAACGTTCTGGTATGAAATCTGTGATCAGTAGTCTTCTAATGAGGGACAAGGACAAAAATTAAAGTCCATTTTTACAGAAGACAGTTCACTCAGGGCCTCTCGGTAAAGCTAAGAGTAGGCTCAAAGGCACACTTGAGCATCAATATTCTCTCACACGTGTCAGGTGAATTTCTGTGATTTTGCTTCTTTTAATAAAAAAAACTTAATGTCACATCCGTGACAAATTCTCCATGAACATATAAATCAAAACAAGTACCAAAATACTGTCCCATAGGCATAATTCTTCTTTATGGAGAAATAAAGAGGGACAAGATAGGAACCAGTGATGTTATTTAATTAATTAGTTTAAGGTACTCACAGACATCACCAAGACAACAAAGCATAAAAAACAAGATAGACCAGGATAGTCCTTTCCACTTGATCAACTTTCACAGCTACCTCCTTTTAACATACAAGAAGTGTTCTTGCCAGTCTTTTGGGCTTTCAAAGTAGTGTTACTATCTCAGGTATACTTAAGACTCTTGCCCTGAAAAGTTTACAGTATAATTACAAATAATAAAAAAATAGATATAAAAATATAGATATATGATCACATAATTATTATTAATGCGCTATATTTGAGAAGAGGAATATATTCACGAGGACATAAGAGTTTTAAACTGGACAAAAAAGAATTTAAGTCCAAAATTAAAAAGCACTTAAAAATCTGTAAGATACAGGTTTTAGGTATTTTAGTATTTATTTGAATTCACTGAACACACAGCAGTAGCTTAGTAGCTCTGCAGTAACTTAGGTCCTATTTCACACCCTAATCCATGATGGGGTTTTTAAGGTTTGCTTTCTCACTGTATATTCTGAAATAACCAGTCCAGCAGATGTGCTTTAAAGATGTCTGTTTCTTGTCTACAAGGTCAATTTTAAAAAAAAAAAAACAACACAATAGCTATTTTTGTTCCAAAAGCTGTGCTGGTGTCATCATCCCACAAAGGTGAAACTACATGGTTTTGTTGTTCACAGATTGCCCTTTTAAGATCAGGGTCAAAAAGATCCCTTTGGGGAAGGAGATTCTTCACTCCCAAGAAAGAAAATTGTTCCAGACCACAAGGTGCAGTAGGCCAGCAGGTGAAGCAGCAGAAGTCACAACAAGTAGAAGCATGAAGCATAAGAAAATCTGAAGAGACTGCAACAAGAAGCAAACTCAGAGGCATCAGCAGCAAAGGAATGACCCTCTCATAAGTCAGTCAGGAACTCTTAAAATTAACTGAAATTAAAAACAAACAAAAAACCCACTACATTTGTTATTAGTGTTATTAAATAAAAATATGGATAAAGCATCAGGAAAAAATAACCCAAGGGGCACATCTTACAACCAAGTCCTCAGACTGATGTTGATAGAAGTCTAATCTTCACATGCAACATTCAAATATACGTTGGTACTGTTAGCTGTTCCACAGCTAGGATAGTCAAACAGGTTGCCCAGATAGTTTGTGGCATCTCCATCCTTAGAGTTATTGAAAACCTCACTGGACAGAGCCCTGGGCAACCTACTTTAGCCCAATCTGCTTGAGCAGGAGGGTTGGACTTGGTGATCTCCAGAGGCCCCTGCCATCATCAGCTGTTCTGTGATCCTGTGATCTCAAATAACTCCTGTTGTTATGCCACAGTGAGAGCCAGTCCGGGATGGCAGCCTGTGGGATGATGCAGCTCAACAAGGGCCATGGCCAGGTCCATGGCTGCAGAGCAGCAGGAGCTGAGCTCAGGTAGGACACAAGTGAGAGTCTCAGCTGAAAGTGGCTCCCCTGAGCTGGGGGTCATCCCTGGCCATGGCCACCTCATGGCATCTATAAGTCTCTCCCAGGGTCACAGTGGGGAAGGGGTCACCCTCAGTAGCACCAACTCTGAGCTACCTCCGAGACCTGGCAGCCAAAATCCCTCCATCCGTGAGGTAAGGGAGTTCTCCTAGTTCACCCTAGGTTGATATTACAGAAAATAATAAAGCTATACTTTATTTTTCCCAGTAGATAAGCGCCTCTAACTCTCTTATTAGGCTCCTGAATGCCCATCCCTGCAGTGTCTGAGAAACTGCAGATCTCAGCCAAGAACTGTAATGGGAATTCACAAGCAATACAACTGTGCTGTGGAAATGAGAAAAGGAGATGGGATGAAAGAGGGTGAGAGACAGTTCAAGGGTATTATTATACTCGACTAGGCAGGTCAGGCCCAGGCAGAGGAGTCCCTTAAGTAAAGAAACAAAACCTAAAGTGCTTCCTTTCAGCAATAAAGGGCATTTGAATGAATTGCCTGGGGACACTTGGCTGGGTCTGCCCACATACACTTTTGAGAAAGGGTAACTGTGGTGAAATGCATTCAAATCACCGTGCTTTATACTTGAAGGTCATACAAGTCAGTGCCACAGCTTGGAATGGGACTGCAGGTTCTGACCAGAGAAGTCATTTCAACGTGGAGTTTGCTGAGCTTCAGAGAGTGCCTGCATTATATCAAACGTCGAATTGATACGCATAATGTCAAATGATAGTGTTGGACAAGGCTAGCAGTGGGCTACACCAATCCAGGCCCACATTTTTTACTTTTTTCTTTTGGAGAAAGTTGGCTCAAAAAATAAACAAAGAGCAGAATCTCTCAGCTTTATATACATTTGGAAGAGGTTGCATAGCAACAACTTGAGAGCTATCTTACTTCTTCCTGGAAATGTATTACTGTCAGGGTGACTAGTGGGATTAATTACCTGTTTTGCTACCTTTTGTCTGTCATGCATTTTGAAATTCATTTCTGGAAGAACTGGGGTTTGTATCTGGAAGAAATGGGATATTCCAAAAAATATTTTCCATTGCTTTAAAAAAAAAAATAGACACTTATCACACTGAATAGAATTGCAGAATCACAAAATCACGGTATCATTTTGGTTGGAAGACACCTTTACTGTCATCAAGTCCAACCATACATCCTGCACTGCCAGGGTCCCTAAGACACGTCCCTTAGCACCACATCTACATGTCTTTTAAATACCCCCAGGGATGGGGACTCCACTACTTCCCAATGCAGCCTGTTCCAATTCCTCACAACCCTTTCTGTAAAGAATTTTTCCTTAATATCCAACCTAAATCTCTCCTGGCACAACTTGAGACCATTTCCTATCACTTGTGTCTGGGGAGAAGAGACCGACCCTCACCTTGTTACAACTTCCTTTCAGGTAGTTATAGAGAGTGATGAGGTCACCTCTCAGCCTCCTTTTCTAAAGACTATACAACATCAGTTCCCTCAGTCACTCCTCACAGCACTTGTGCTCTAGACCCTTCACCAGCTTCGCTGCTCTTCTCTTCAACATCTTCCAGCACCTCAATGTCCTTCTCAAAGTGAGTGGCCCAAAACTGAACACGGCATTCAAGGAGTGGACTCATCAGCGCAGAGTACAGGGGGGCAATCACTTCCCTACTCCTGCTGGCAACATTATTTCTGGTACAAGCTAGGATGCTGTTGGCCATCTTGGATTACCCTCAGGTCTCTTTCCACGGGGCAGATTTCCATCCACAATCCTCAACGCTGTAGTGTTGCAGGGGGTTGTTGTGACCCAATACAAAGTAAAATGCACATTAGATGTAGATGCTACAGTCATCACTCTTCATTGGTGATTATAACAGTCAACATACAAGGCTTTGCTCAAGTCATAGAATCATAGAATGCTTTGGGCTGGAAGGGACCTTCAACAGTAATCTAGTTCAACCCCACCGCACACACACACCCTGCAATGAGGAGGGACATCTTCAAACAGATCAAGTTGCCCAGAGACCCATCCAACCTGACCTTGAACATTTCCAGGAATGGAGCTTCTACCACCTCTCTGAGCAACCTGTTCCAGTCTTTCAGCACCCTCATTGGAAAAAAAATTCTTCCTTATATCTAGCCTAAATCTCTCCTCTTTTAGTTTAAAACCTTTACCTCTGTCACAACAGACCTCGTTAAAATGACTGTCCCCATCCTTTTAAGTTCCCATTAGGAACCAAAAGGCTCAAGGTGTCCCCGGAGTCTTCCCATCTTCAGCCTGAACAAGCCCAACTCTCTCAGCCTGTCCTCATAGCAGAGGTGCTTCAGCCCTCTGATCACTTTTGTGGCCCTTCTCTGGCCCTGCTCCAACAGGTTCATGTCCTTCTTGTGTTGAGGACTCCAGAGCTGGATGCGGTACTCCAGGTGAGGTCTCACCAGAGCAGAGTAGAGGGCCAGAATCACTTTCCTTGACATGCTAATCACGCTTCTTTTGGTGCAGCCCAGCATAAGTCCCTGTCATAAGCCTGAGTATGACTTTTCCAAATCAGAGGTAAAAAATTCAATGGAATTAGGAAAAATAAGAATATAATTTCCTCCAAATGGTGCGTAGTTTACTCATTTATATATCTTTACTTTGAGGATGACAGAGTACTGGAAAATGCTGCCCAGAGTGAAAACTTCTTTGGAGATATCCAAAACCCGCCTTGACACCTTCCTGTGTAACCTGCTCCAGGCAAACCTGCTTGAGCAGGGGGGTTGGTCTAGGTGATCTCCAGAGATCCCTTCCAACCCCTACCATTCTGTGACCTTGTAATTCTGTGATTCATTGTTGATTACACTATTACACTACTGTACGTCTAAGTAATACGGAACAGATATCTCTCACTAAGATTTTCAGCTGAGAAAGCAACATACCAAAACCGGGAAACATTCCATGAATAACTTCAGTTTCGACAATCTTCCAGTTTTAGTAGAAAAACAGCATAATAGTTCACTGAATATTCTTGTCTGTTTATTACTGAAGATTCATTCCCAGACTACAACTGATACTAAACTTATGTAAGCAGAGTTTATAAGCGGAGTTTATATGTGCCTAGCATGGAAAATAAAGTTTGTTTCTTAATTTCTGGACTGGAACTCTAAAAAACTGAATTTATCTTTCTATTGCATTCCATTGACTCTGTTGCAACCACCATCAGGACAAGATGAACTCTGGAGTTTTGGGACTTTAGATCTCCGTTCACATACTGTTCATATGCAGGCAAGTGAAAAAAATCTTATTTATTGGCTACATGAGTAACTGAGAGATATTGAGCCATCTAAAGCAAAGAACATTCTTAGCTACCCTTAGCAAGACTCCATTGTTATCAGTCACTAACTTTAGGACGGGTTTTGTTGTATGATGCAGACATTCCTGTGTTAGGCTAGGACTAACACGATATATTTCTCTATGAACTATTCTTCATGCCATAGAAAATCCTGAGCACTATAGAAGACAGCAATCAATGCACAGAGGATTTGGCCTTTGGTGGTATACTTAATTGGTTTATTCCGTTATGTGAATTTTTGAAGTACAAGAAATAAATTTTTAATCTTTGGTATCTTTGAATTCAATTTTTTTTTTTAAAAGACTGAATGAAATAATCAACATAATACGGTAATCCATTAATTTGTAAAGACAGATTCAATATGAAATGAAGCAAAATAGAAAATAAAGGTTTAAATAATGTTATTAAAACATGGGATTTCACCTCTATCCTCCTAATCTTTTGTTAGAACCATAATATATTGTTGTTTAAATAAGAGAGCTTTATATGAAGAAGTTTGGAACTGTCCCGTGAAAGTAAAATATTCCTGATGGAAAGAATCCAGAGATACTGTTAGTCTCCTGCTACTGTATTTTATGTTTTCTGCTGTGAGTTGCTAAGGTTTGAAAGACAGATCGATCTCTGTGGCTTACTTGAAATAATTCTTTCTACCTTCGTAAGACCAACATCATCATCTATCCATGTTCTGGCTGGTCAGCCACTTGATCCTTTGCCTAGTCAAAAGTATATAATCTGTCTGAATCTTCTGGGTTTTACCGTTTTTCAAACCAAGCTCTAACACATAGATTTGCCTTAACAAGTTTTCAATGTCATTTCTTAGCCAAATGATACCTCACTGCAGACTCCCTTCAATGCATCTTCTAGGATATTATCCTCATCTTAAAAAGTTTCTCCTGAAGTTGCTTCACAGTTTCTTTTTAAATTGTTTTCAGCTAAATTCGACTGTGCTCTGAATAAAGCTGTACTGTATATCCAAACCACACAGAAGTAGATCAAAACCTCAAACTCAATGGATGTTTTCTAACATAATATTCAAGAAGAGAAAAAGTCTAAGTAATTCAGAAAGAACTACTATATACATCTGCAAAGAGCAGTACATGTAAACTAGGTTAAGATATAAATATAATAAAGTTATATTTAGTTGCAAAAGACAACATAATTAACTGCTTAAAAAGAAATCTGTTTGTAATGGTGTTAAAGGAATGCTGACTGCTTAAAAAACTTGTTTGATTTACCAATTCTAAATCCGTTTGCATAAAACATGTTTTGTTACTCCTTACGTCTGTGTGACTATTTATTTTATTGTTGCAGATCTGCAAGGTTTTACAAGACAAATAAATTGTATTTCATCTCCACAATAGCACTGTAGAACTGAGATGGGCAATGTCATATTTAAATGCAATGACTTACATTTACAAATTTATCAACATGAGAAATCTTTCTGATGCATGCCAGCACTCAGTTTGGTGGTTTTCCTCATATTAGACTTTCAGAATGAGGTTAGATCTATAACACAAACATTCTGATAAAAAAAACTTATTCCATATTGTCAGAACAAGCCAGAACTCAGTCGTAAAAAAAAAAAAAAAAAAAAAAAAAAAAAAAAAAAAAAAAAAAAAAAAAAAAAAAAAAAAAAAAAGAGCCAGCAAAAATTGTCTTGTACAATAAAAGCAGTTAGTGGACAAACTCTAAAAAGGTTCATAAACTTTCAGTCTTTCAAATCTTGGAAGTGTAAAGGAAAAAAATCTGTTTGCAGGAAAATATGTTAACCAAAAGACACTGCAGGATAAGAAATAAGACACTGTGGGAGATGAATAATGGCATATTATTTCATGCCTGGTATGTTGTTAAAGACAAGTGCCATTGGTGCAATGAGGTATGAAATAATACTTCATAATACACTCTCAAGAGTTTCTTATTGCGATAATGATTTTGTGTTGTAAAGTATGGTTTAAAAAGAATAGGTTTTTATGTTAAGAAACAAGATTCATAAATTTTGACGAGATCTTTTTATGATCATTAGATCACTTAATTTCTACTGTCCCTTTTTAATGACAATTAAGCATGTCTATGGTTAAAATAAATCATAGACACTTATGACTTCTAAATCTCTTCAAAGAGTATTGCAAATTTTCTGTCCCTTTCAATTGTCAATTTTTTCCCCATTCTTAAAGTGCTTCTTTTTACATTTTAATAGATTTTTAAAATATAATTTCTGGTTGTTTAATTCATAATCAGTTTGAGACGTTATGGTCATTGTGAATTACCTTTGTGTAAGCAGTGGCATTGAGACAGATCATGTCTCCATCTTTTTATAACTACATGTATGTGAACCTATGATATTTAGGCTTTGTCTTGAGGTGGTCAACTAGCCTGAGCCACTGAAGCCAGCTCTCATTATTTACTTTATCATCCTTATCCACAACAAATTGACCCATATCATCCTGCTTATTTCTTAAACCTGACTCCGAGTTTTGTCTCAAGTTTCCCTGAAGAGCTTTCCAGGTATTGATCTACAAAATACTTGTCTGCATGTCTCTCCAGAATTGTTTCTGCTCCTAGGCAGTAGAAAGAAAAGAGACTGTGCTAACCAATTTCATGTACCTGAAGACTGCTGTCTAGATAATCTCCAGCCATTTTGGAGCGGGAAGGTAAGAGAGCAAGCAGTGAGAAGCCAGGCTTATATGCAAGAGTTCAGCAAAGCCTACAGGCTCTGAGAAAACTGTCACTGGAGGCTATGGTCAAAGATTTTAAAGTTACACTTGAAGACAAGTCTTATACAAATCATGGCCTGGACAACATCCTGTGGGGATGCTTGCATGGCTTGCCCTTGGAAGGTGGCTGGTACAACATTTGTTAATAATATGGGTGCAGACACTACAGGTGAATCAAATACAGTGAACTACCTGGGAGGGCAACTACGCAAAACAGACCATGTTGAAGAGGAAGATGACAATCAGGTGGATTACCAAGGGATTTCTGGGAAAAACAAACAAACCAGTCCCCTTGCTACCCCACCATAGAGGCAGTGGAGGCACCCTTAGAGCCGGAGCACCACAACTTCCCGGGGTGTGCAAGGAGCATCCACATGCTGAGGAAGAGGATGGGGACAGCAGGATGTGTATAACTGCATGGGTGTGAGCTGGAGGAAGTTAACATCCTCATTTGATATGACTATGTGAACTGAGCAGTTTTTCCCTGCAACACTGTATACAGTGTGTGTGCACATATATAACCAACTCGGACATGCATAACTTCTGTCAGACTAGTCTGGCCACCATGTGATCATGCTAACCAGAGGCTTTCCATATAAACCTGGCAGAGACTGCTGAGAAGTGCATCTCAGCCTGTGAGCATTAAAGAAAAAGGAAATGCGACATGCTAGAGGGATAGCTGGAAGGAAAGGAGCATTGGGAGTGAATGAGAGGATTGAAGGAAAATCGCATATATGTGCCTAGTAAGGATTACAGAGTGGAGGAGCAGAAATGAGATGGACGAAAGGTTGTAAAGGAAGGAAAAACAACAGTGTTGTAATTAAGATTTTTTAAAAAGAGCATTTAAAAATGAGTGCTGATAAGCTGTCACTCTTAATGACTCACCTATTCCTTGAACTAGGCATTTGTAGAATAGTTGTGGGTCTAAGAAAACTAACAGGTTCAGTCACTACTAAGACTATGCATGTTCGGCCCAAATGTCCTGTTTCTAGGGAGAGCTGCATGTATTTCTTTTCTGCTCTCTGAAGAATTCCAGAGAAGAGCATCAGTCCTCATTTTCACATAAAGCCCAAGCCTAGACTATCACTATGATATTTAGTGAAATAAATTGGTATTGCTTTCTTTGAGCACCGTTGTCAAAAGTGTGTGAAAATACATGGACGTTGATGATTTTCACTGGTGATGAAGCACTGCTAACATGACCATAGTTTTCTTTTTCATTACATCCCATAGACAAAATGCAAGGTTGTTATAAATAGTGAATTCTTGGCAGTTTCAACTGTGTAAAATTATACTAATGCAGAACGTGCATTCCAAATTTATGCCAGTTGAGATCTTGCTTGACTTCATAAGGATGTGTGTCTTGCTAGATTAAGCCCAGTTTTGTACATAAAAGAGGATTTCCTTTGGGATATTTAATTAGATTGAATACGACTTGAATTACAATGAAAATTTTAACAGAATGAATTCATTCAGTTCTATTTCTAGTGTTTTCAGGATTTCATCCTGATCCTTGAGGTCTACAATGAAATATTCTAGGGTCTGAGACTTGTGAGTACAGCTTCACAGAATTACAGCTAGAATTAAGTGTTTGAATTAATGTAATACACATCTTACTAGAAAAAGTTCTTCTTGAAACTGTGTCTTTATAAACCTTGGAAGGACTCTTGAGGACCATTCAGCTGCTTCATGACAACAACTACTTACAATATTTCTCTACAGCTGGAAATGTATGCACAAGTTTGAGTCAAAATGGCAAGAGAGACTCCAGGGATACTTTATAGAATAGATTGTAATAGCACAGTTACATCAAGCTTTGTGTTTAAAACAACATAATATCAGGAAGATTACCAAACATGGCATTTTTCATGTGTGCAACATAGCAAATCCCTTTTAGATTGCATTATGAAAGTTAAATGTATTGATCTAAAAACTTTGGTATGTGTTACAGTCCTGCATAAATTACATTTTCTTGTATTATTCCTATTGCAGAGGGAAGATAAAGAAGAACTGCTTTGAATAAAAATTATAGACTATAAATGAAGGAAAGTTACACTTAGGCTAAAGTTATTTTGATTACCCAGAAATAAGAGGCAAAATATTTCACTCAATGCACAATGGATATGACAAGCCTCTGATGCTTCTCCCTCCTGAGCAGCCAGGGTGAATTTGTATTAGTCAGGGGATTTTCTCCATTCACCTTATTTTAAATGCACAGATCTGTAAAAACTGAGCAACTACAAGTCTTCTGAGGAAAATTCCTGCCTCCTCATAATTTAATTTCTGCGCAGCTTAAACGAGAGGAGGGATACTCTTACGTAAATTTAATTACATCTCAATCTTTTGACTCTCTTTGGTTATAATCAATTTGTCCAAGGAATTGATGGTCATTACCAAAAGAGTTAGATACAATAACAATAATACAATAATTTGAATCGTGAAGCTGCAGTTAGTGCCTCATTTCTACACTAGCTATAATTTTTTCTAAAGTGTACATGTACACATACGCACACACACCTTTATATAGACACATGCAATGCTTGAGTTCTCCTCAAACACTTAATACAATTTTCAGTCAAATAAATGTATATTTATTACTAAAGGAAAATAAATCTGTAATTAGAAGGTGTTTTAAATAAAAATTAATTTGTGTACTTGCCATATATAATAATACTTCATTTTGTGGAAATTAACATTTGCATAAGATCCTACGAATAAAACTCTTGCTGTCATGATATTTTTGTGGAATTACCTCAGGTGAATACTTACAGTGAGAAAGTGGCCCTTGTTTTCAGTCCCAATCTTCAGTTTCTTCAGTGAGATATTATTTTCCAAATCAAAACTTAAGACAAGAAAAATAGACCTGTTACAATGATTCGGGTAGTTTTCTTAGCAGTTTGACACGATGTTTGCAGCAATTAAAACAAAGCATGAATCTTGCTAATTACAGTGTGCAGTGTTCACAGTTAGCTAACAGGTAAATGCTTTGCTGCTCATCAAAGCAGGTTTCATTTTGAGACAAGTAGAAGAGTCTTACGGATGCACAAACATTTTAATTCCAGTTAATCAATTTGTCCACAGTCTTATTCACTGTTAACTCATCACATACAATGCAACATTTTTAACAGTTAAATTTTGAATCCTGACTGTTGTCCAAGTAAATGAACTTCTATGACAACATATCTTAATGAAGGGTGTGACTAGACTTTACATTAACTTATCAAGGGTGTATTAAACATTGATCTCCTAGTGTGCTGGAACAGATGATGTGCTCATTTAATAAATTATTATATTAGCTCTTCATCTTAGGATTAATTTTTTGGAGCACTTTAATACAAAATTCACTGTAACTAAGCCATTTGTAACTTTAGTTTTAAATGGAAGACCAGGAAGAAATACTCTATTGTTAGAGTCCTAAACTGTCCTTTCTGAATATTTTTACATTTGATTATTTTGTATGCAATCTCAAAAGGATACAATACTATGAATCAAAAGTGCAACAAAATACTTTGGGATGTGATTGAAGGATCCCATGCTGAAGAATCAGGACCAGATTTGTGACAAAACCTTGCTAAGCATACAACTTCTGATGAAGACAAAACCAGAATTTTTCTTCCAGAAATGTACTGGCACAGTGATCATGAAGTATACTTTAAAAGCTATCTTCAAATAAACTGAGCCTGGGGATACTTAATTATTTTTGACCCAGTTCTTATCTCCAAGCACACAGCTCCCATTGGCTGCTTCTCCCCCTCTCCAAAGCCAGGACATTTGTGGCAGAAATCATCCTAGCAGCAGGAGCTTACATCCAAATCTGAATCTGGAAATCCATCTCCCCATTACTTTCCTTTCTCCCTACCCCTTTGCCTGTGTATTAGAGAGCACAAAATGTTGGTTTCCTGACCTTGAGTGAACTGCCACACTAGGACTCTTGACCTGGTTAGAATAGAGTACAGAAACAAATCTGAAGTGTTCCTGTAGTAAATAGCTGGATAGGTCTGAAATACTTTCTGTGAGCCTTGCAATGTTGTCTACTTTAAACTAGCTTTCCAAATTTTTTACATGATCATACCACATGGTTGTATATTCATGTCCTGTAGCTATTACTTTCTTAATAACTTTCAAATCTAACCAAGCGGTTAGAGATTTCAAGGATTATAACCCTTTACAAATGAATAAATGGAAAAGACATTTACTGCTGTCCCTAATGAAGAAAATGGTAACAATCTCATTCAGGCCTATGAGATTCCACAAAGAGAGAATTTCTAGTGGTTCTGTTCTTCACAGTATGCCTGCACTTTTCTCAGTTCTTCTCAGAGTTATTTTTGTTTACCACTCAGGGAGGAAGAAATAAAAAAGTCAGCTCAAGGCTTGAAACCTTTCTTATATGGTATTGTAGCTGTAGATTTAAAGCATCTAATTGGACATCTTCTAAAAGAATGTATTAAACCAGCACTTCAAGAGCCAAAGAGCTTTACCATCTTTTATACCTTCCTGACAGTGGCCTTAAAGAAAGGAATCAATGGACTCAAGGAACTAATGGACCTGCCAGGTCTCTGAACACCTCTAAGAAGCATGATCCAGACAAGTGACCAAAGATAATGAAAGGATTGAAAAACAAAGGCACCAGAGACAGGAGGCTGAAACCTCTTCTGAGGAATTTCGACATTTTATTTTTCCTTTCTCTTTTTCTACTGTGTTCTGTATCTGCCTTTGTCTCTAGACTATTCATTGTGATTTAAAGCATTTACCAAAATTAATAGAGAATCCTATAATTAAGTTGTGAAAGGATCACATATTTTTGTTTCTCAAGCTCTTGCACTCAATAAAAGAAGCCTATTTTTAAGGTGAAATGCATTGTGACATAAGTATTTAAGTGATTTAACCCGGTGGGTAAGTAAGACCCACATAGTTGCTCACTCTCCCCATGTATTGGGATGGGGGAGAGAATTGGAAGGGTAAAAGTAAGAAAACTCAAGGGCTGAGATAAAGACAGTTTAATAGAAAAAAGCAATGTTTTGTGTGCAAGTAAAGAAAAATGAGGAATTAATTCACTACTTCCCATTTATAGGCAGGTGTTCAGCCATCTGCAGGTAAGAAGGGCTCCGTCATGCCTTAATGGTTACTTGAAAAGACAAATGCCATAACTCCAGACGTCCCCCCTTCCTCCTTCTTCCCCCTGTCATGCTGAGCATGACATCATATGGTATAGGATATACTTTTAGTCAATTGGTGTCAGCTGTCCCAGCTGTGTTCCCTCCCAGCTTCTCATGCACCCCCAGAGGGGGTTCTTAGCAGCCTTGACACAGCACACTGTTCAGCATTAGCTAAAACACTGGTGTCTTATCAGCAACGTTTTGGTCACTAAAATATAACACCATACAAGCTGCTATGAAGAAACCCTTGGACCTTTTGTTAAGATAAAACAAACTATAGGCCTTCTGGCATTTAGGTTCTAATGTCAGGCATCATTATCTCTACAGAGATAGAATAGCGTACTTGAGTTCTTGTTCTCTGTCCACTGCAGCTGGATGCAAGATCAAGACAACACTTGCTAAACTTAGCAACTAAATTTGCTGAATTTGCTTTTAACAAAACTATTTGCTTTTAACAACGAAACTATAAGAAGGAAGATTTTTGCAGAAAATCTGCAGTCTGAACACTTTAGTAGGTAGAAGAAACTCTAGTGATGCCATTTGTGTCACTGCCATTTCTCTCTTACTTGTCCTAGTGAATGCTTTACTAATGAACTTGCACTGACTTCTCTGACAACGATCCATTCAAGCACAGTGTACTTAAAAAAAAGAAAAAAAAAAAAAAAAAAAAAAAAAAAAAAAAAAAAAAAAAAAAAGACACTCCAGGAAGATGCTGATAAAATAAAGGAACTCAAACCACAAAGAGATGACTACCATATCAGGAAAACCAAATCAGCAAAGTAAGAACAATCCTGCCAAGATATAGAAATGTGCTCTTCGTTATTTCCTTTTTTTATTACACTAAAGAACCTGTCACTACAAATGTTCCTTTTTCTCTGACTTTCATTCTCACCCCACTGTAATTATCTGATCATTCGCAATGAAGTGCAGTTAAACATATTCTTAACTGAATTTAGATTTTCATCTCCCAATATTAGATCTTCTGCAGTTTAACACTCTATTAGATATCAGGATAGAAAGAGATCACTGTTGTTTCTACTTTGAAACTCTGAGCATTTCAGATCTTTAAAAAAACCCCAAGTGTCTCACCTGTATCAGAAAGTGATCTAATTGAGCTAGATTCAAATGAAACCTTTTTCCATTTAGATAACCCAGCATAGACATCGTCTGCCTAAAATAAGGTTTCAAGGAAGGAAACATAATCTTTAAAAGACAAAATATTGTGCACCTTTTTGCTTTAGTGAGTTTTCCTTTCGCATGTCTCAGGATTCTTTGTAACGATCCAGGCTAACTGGACGGTTTGCTTCCTTGAATCATTCACACTCTGTCCGTGCTGTAATTCCACTGCGCAGCCCGTACTGCTGTACAGAACAGACCGCTGCATTCTGCTCATCTCTGAGTGCCTCAGCATTTCTACCTGACCTTCTTGACTTAAGTGTGCATAGAACATAATCAAATCAGACAGAAGATGATAGCATCAGGATATCATTCTTACTGATTGCTGATCTGTACCTTGGAATTTCACTGATCACAGGGTAGAAGACAGACTCGGAGAGCAATAGTACTGGGATAGAAAATAAAAAATTAATAGATGCATGTGGAGCACATGTAAATCAAAGCAGTAAATTGACATATTTTCCTCCTCCCTAGAAAGCATATGTCTCAAAACAGGACTAACAGAAATGGAGGCAGGGTATGACATTGACTCGGTACGTGAAACAGAAAGACAGGAGGAGAGGTTAGAAATAACAAGGAAAAATATAAAGTACCAGAAAAAAGAGGAGTAGGGGAAAAAGGGATTGAGATAAAAAGAGAAAACTGGAAACAAAGAACTAAATTAGAAGGAATAAACAAATAGAGAAGACCAGAGTGCAACATACAAAGGCCAATGACAAAAAGCTGACTGAGACAGAAGTAAAACTACAAAGAAAATAATGGGCAAAGTAGAACTAGTAAGAACAATACATTTTGTGGGACAGACAAAATTAATAGATCTTAAGAAAGAGAGAGAATAGGATGGGAAAGAAGAAAATATCTTTTTACCAAAGTGATGCTAAATATCCCACGTGCTCACAACCTAATGCAGCAATATTCAGACAACAATATTTTGGTCAAAGTAGGAGACAATTAAGGATAATCCTCCAATAATCATTGAAACAAAAAGTCGCGAACATGAATATCCATTGCAGCAATGTGGTTCTTGGCAATTTTCTCCTCTGTCAGGTGTTGATTCAACAGTAGTGAAGGGAAGGAAAGGGGAAATAAGTTAGAGTACTAGGTAGAAAGATAATCATATTTCTCTTCAGACACGCAATTCACAGTTCTTGAAATTCTAGAGGAATTGAAAATTTTTGTCTTCATACAGTTAGGGTTATAGCAATGCATTCCAGGTATAGAGCATCTGAAAGCCAAAGTCCTTTCATGTTGAGGGAAATCTGAGAATGTAGTAGTTACCCTACAGGCAGAGGGAAGAGACCAGACCAGTGCCATACCAATTATACCATTTCTCAGAGGGATCCATTACAAGCTCTCAAACTCCTTCGATTCTGCCTCATAAAGGCAGTCTGTGTCAAAAGCTGAAAGCCACTGGTTGAATTCTGAACTGCAGATCTTCACTCTCAAGGATTCAGAGGAATGGAATACAACTGATGCCTCCCATAGTGATGAAGAATCTTCTTTGAAATGTTAACAACTTTGCTGCATGTCCCATATTCCTCTATTTGTGCACAATTCATATAAGGCTAATGATGGATAAGATATGCAGGGACAAACAGCTATAGTAAGGTTTTTCACGTTGTTTTTTTCACAAAAAAGAGAAAGAACAAAGTCAGTGAAACTGCTTCTGTACTTTGAATTTAAATGGCTTTCTTTTTTCCCCTCTCTGGGTTGTGCTCATTGTTAGTGAAGACTATCTGTTAAAAATTAGGTCTTTATAACCTTTCACATATCTGTCATTCAGCTATTGGCAAAGTACCTTTGGAAATTTTATGTGGGTTATTAATCGGTCCTTGGGGAAGGAAGAACTCACTCTGAGGTAAGTAACAAGGTTCCTATTCTGTCCTTACACAGGTAGAAAAAAGTTAGAGAGGTCACACCACAGTAGAATAATTTAGGCTGGAGGGGACCTCTGGAGGTCATTTCATCCAAATGCCTGCTCAAAGCAGGGTCAAATTCAATCAGCTTGATAAAGTCTTTGTCAAGTTACTCTCTGGATATATCTAAAGATGAAGACGCCACAGCCTTGGGCAACCTCTTCAACAGTTTAACCATTATCTGTGATTTTTTTTTTCTTTTCTTTCCTTGAGTTGGATTTTGTCTTGCTACAGCTTGTGCTCACTGCCTCTTGTCCTTTTAATGTAGAACTCTGAGCCAAGTCTGCCTTCATCTTCTCTATAACCTCCCCTTCAAGAGTTAAAGACAACAGTCAGGTCTTCCCTTAGCCTTGTCTTTTTCGGACTGAAAAGAATCAGCCCTTTCAGACTCTGTGCATCACATGCTCATCTAAGCACCTTGGTAGCCCTCCATTGGAACAGCTTCTGTGTCAATCTTGTACAGGGGACTCCACAACTGGACACAACATTGAAAATGTCTCACCAGTACTGAACAAATGGTTGATCATTCTGTGTAGGCTCTGAATACCTGTCTCACCAACATACCAACTCCACATTGGAGTGGGGTGATATGGATATGAACTTTTTACCCTCAGAAATTTGCAAAAATCAGTGCTCATGAGAGAGAACAGCGGTGTGGCAACTTTCCATTAGCAAAGGAGAGCAAAATCAAGGAGGACCTTCCCCCAACATTTGGGCCCAGGGCTATAAAACAGAAAAAGGCATCACCCTTGGCTAAGACAGGACTACCTTCTTTATGGATCATGAACAATTTTTCTAAATGTAAAATTAAAAAATGGTTCCAGGAGTTTCCAAAGAGGAACAAATTTCATACAATGAGGAAAAAGTAATTTTCTACAGAAAATAAGTTTTTTAATCAAACTCATAATTACTATACTATACTCAAATTTCATGGCAGGATATATTAGGCAGTTAGGCTAAAGCTTGTGTAAGATGGAAGGTGTGCAAGAGCTAAAAAAGGAGAGATCAAGGATGTCTGTGAGAAGAATGCAAGAAACTAAGTGCAGAGTCATTATCAGGAGAGCAGTAAGTGTCATGAGGGCCTGATGGGCCTGATGGTGATAAAATTGGTGTATGAGCCTCAATCAGAACAGAAGAACTGCTGGAAGATACAGCCAAGGAATATATCATAGAACATCTGTAGGTACTAGAGGTCCAGGAGATTTTCAAACAGAAAACTTTACAGAATCCAGAATCATCTGGTTGGAAGAGACCTTTAAGATCATTGAGTCCAACCATTCAACTGCACCGCCAGGGTCCCTAAACAATGTCCCTCAGAACCACAACTACACATCTTTTAAACACTTCCAGGGATGGGGACTCCGCCACATGCAACAGGTTATTAAAAATTGTTTCTGATTTCAGGAATCTCCCAAATTTCTCTGTGTAGAATGTTCTGCGTTTCAAAGAAAGTTTGTCTAGTCAAACAGAATGATGTTGCTCTGCCTATTTGAGTCAACACAAGGAGAAAGGAGGAATTTGTTTCAGCTGCATGAAGTGCAAGTATGACATGGCAGGAATAGGAAGCTATGTTACTTATTCTTTTTATTCAGTGCTCATCTCAATGACATCACTGTCTTTGCTCAAGAAGACACAAAGCACCATGCTCCAAACAAATAAAACTCCCAAAGAAACAATCTTATGCCAACCCAAGTTCTCTGACAAGTCTTGCAATCAGGTTTCCTTGCTAAGTTCTACCACTCACCATTAAGGAGGTGCACTTGTTCAGACCAGGACCTGACCTCACCTGCTATCAATTTGTGCTGTTGCCTTGAGCCTGTCAACATAAATATGTGAATGTCCACAGAAATCAGAGACATTCCTCTCTCTCCACCAAATTTGGCTTGTGTGCACTGTGGCAACTACCCATCTTTTGCATCAGCAAGAGAGCGATGCAGAGAGATGAAGGCATCAGTATACTTCTTCACTAATTAAAAGTCTAGATTAATGCCAAGTAATAAAATTATTTACCAGGAAAAGCTGCAGGGAATGCTCCATTTTTTATGTTTATGTCTAGTACCGGAAAGGAAGGGACCTGGTAACAGAGAACAGAAATCAACAAGCACCTGAGGCACCGCTCTAAATTGGATGCAAACTGATAGAATAAGAATTAAAAGGATGCAGATATGCAAATATTTAAACATTGCAACCTTCCTTAATCTATAAACAACTCTATTCTCAGGTGGTGTTGTTCTTACCTCTAAGTATCAACTCTATGTATTTTGTTGACTCTGAGCAACCGGAAAAAAATAAAATTGTCCCCTTGTTACAGATAGAGGGTATTGACTAAAGCTGCTTGCAAGAAAAATAGTTTTATTACATCACACCCAGAGGAGAAGAGCCTATTTTCCATAATGTTTTTTAACCAACCACTGTTAATATTATTGTTGAGATGGTTTGTTTACTTCTCCATCCAAAAAACCCATAGAGGTTTACTTATCAAAAACCAGTTTTCACTAAACAATTGATAAAAATCACAATTAAATTTAACCTGCAATTTGAGGTAAGTCAAAATATGCCCCAAAGCTCTGTGGTATGTTTGGTGCTGCTCCATCAAGTCTCATTCCTCATCAAACCTTGAAATTTTGCATTCCCCTTGGACTGCATTTTCTTTTCTATCTCTTAATGCTACGAACACTTCCAACACTATAGAAATAAATAATTTTTCCATTAATCAGTTTCCTTTGGCTTTAATTCTTTTGTAACTTGGCAAAGCAGGATTTTTATTGTCTTTGTTAAAACGAATTTACCTTGCCAATATTCAAAATTAGTTGTGTTATTCCATTTTCTGGTCTCATTTTTACATGGTGCTCTTCTCATTGAATATTATGAATGCAATTTCCATAATGAAAATATAAAGACAAATTAAGTGTAATTTGTTAAACATATGCAATATGACAGCATCCTGCTGACACCACTGCACAGATGTGCAAGCAATTTAATTAGCCGGATGTTACTCTCTCCCTAAAATATTGAGGGCTGCTAAGAACACAACACTTGAAGCTAGTTCTTTCTTTCCTATTTCACTGTCATAAACATCACAGGCAATTAAAGATGATGAACAGGGACCACAAAACAAAAAAGCTTACTCAATCCTTTGATAGTATGACTGCTAAATCATGGTGTTGAATTTATGTAATTAAAGTTTTAATGGTCCTCAGATACATCATAGAAAAAAATTCTCTATTTTTATTCACTAGGTACAATCTCATCAAAAATTCACTTCCAAATAAAGTTATAATCTCAATGAAAACATCCCTTTTCATTAAAGTGCATATACGAAGTTCAGGAACAATTCTCCTGTCAAAGTGAAACCACATTTGTCTGGACTTTAAAGATGGGATCCTAAAGACGAGATCATAAACAACACTACTTCTGGCTTATGCCTTAGCTAAGTGTTCTGAAAAGCAGGAGGGAAATGTGCAAAGAGTATGCCTACACGTTATTTTCTTTCAGGGACGTATTTAATCTAACATTCATTAATATAAAATACATAATAAGGATATACAAGAAAATCATGTCTCATAGAACAGCAAGTATATTTTTCAGAACAAAAACAACACTCCTAGTTATAGTATCAGACACAAGAGCAGCTCTTTCCAGAAAATCGCATGACTCTTTGTGAAACCAGTTTAAAATTGGGTTTGTATTCTTGTTGTCTTCAAAGTCCTGGAGCCAGTGACACAATCTCTAGCTCATGAAAAGGCAGCGGTAAGGAACTAGGTCCTGATTCACTAAAACCTGCTGCCCAACTCCCATTACTAAGACTATGAAATTTCACTTAAAGCTGGCTTCTTGCTGTTTGCTAAATGAAATTAATTGGAACAATATGAATGCTGGATTAGGAATAGGAAAAATTCACTTTTTAAACATTGCAACACAGTTTTGATTGCTTGTATGGTAGCTACAATTAGGGGAAGATGCTGCTCAATTCCAACACAATACCAAATGTAAATGCAAGCAGAAAGGAGTCTGAGAAAAGCATCCCTGGAGAGAGGACTTGTAATAGCTCAGCTCTGCAGATTTGTGTACATTAGCTGAAGTGTTATAGGGGCAGACCTTCAGCTGGCATTTCAGCTTCATTAACTTTCAATAGCACTATAACGAATTACATGAGCTCACAATGTGCCCCATGATGTTTAATATCTGACAACCAGAGAAAAGTGGATTAAAGAAAGATCAAAAGCATGCAAGCTCCTAACTCTCTATATAGATCAATGTGAGTTTAAGCTTAAATTTTTTTGTGGGTTTCATCATGCTTTTTTCAAGCATCATATTCCAAGGCAGTGAAACAATGTTTAGCTGAGATTGGGAGTCAGTCAGTACAGTTGTACTGTAACACAACATAATAAATAGTTTTCTACTTCCTTTTTAAAAAAAAAAAATTCTGTATTTGTTTAAGATTAAAAATAATTTTTGTGTTAGTTTATCATACTATATATAAAACACTTAACATGTTTATATTGTACTTGACATTTTCTTTCTCCTCTTAAGGATGATGTGTATAAAACTTCAACTATCAATTGCATAAACTTTCTGTATGTATCTATCTATAACCATTTCTGAGGATACAGTACTGATCTCTGTATTGATAGTTTAGATATCAGACTTGACCTACAGACTTTCACATATAGAAGGCATTAACACAGAGATTCACAAAAGATGGTAGAAAATTACACAGTGGAGGAAAGCAATTACAAAGAAACCAAACCGTCTGTTAAGTTTAAATAATGCCTGCCATTTCAAAGCATTTTCCCCTTCAGAATCCCAAAAGCGGTATTTGACCCTGGTAAATATGCCCTGATCACAGACTTAAACAATGTGCCCCTTTATCTAAATTTTTTTCCACTAGGATATTTCAGATTTAAAAACCAGACAAACAACAAAAACCCCACACACAGAAACTATCTGATATCACGCACAGCTTCTAGCATGTCCATATTCAAAATGTAGTAAAATTGTAATAAAGATGTCTCAACCTCCAGAAACTCTTTTTGATGAATCCAAGTACACATTTGGAAAGTGTATGCTTTCATGTTTCCTACTCTTTAAATTGCAAATAAATAAAAGAAGACTTTCCTAAAATCGGACTGAAACCTAGACTATGAGGTTTGTTATCTGAACCGAGTTATCAAGCTAGGTATTCAAGTGCATCCTTCTCATGCAGTCATCATACACAAAGCTCTGTTTTCCAAGTCGTGACTTAGAAACAGGTGTCTGAAAAATTTCATTTGCTTGAAAATTAACTACTTGAAACAGAACTGAGATGCATCTCTGTATATCCTTTATTGACAGTAATTCAGTATGTCGCACACGCTGTATAGGATTGTCACCCAATCCTGGATTCTTCAGTGTATAGTAAGTGATTTTACCTTTTTCCAGCCCATCTGCCCTCTCCTCTGCACCAGCAAGTATAGCAGTCATTTACTCCCACTCTACTGAGGAACAACCACCAACACAAAGAGCTGGGTTGTGCCAAGATACACACCGAGCTCCTCACATTTAAGAGCAAAGTCAGTGATACGAACAATGACAAAAAAACTATTCCTACATTAAATGAGAAAGCTGCTGTGCAGTCTTCTCGTTACTACCGACTGATAGCAAAATGAAGGCCAAGCAGCTTAGTGGCCTACTTACATGAAATGAGATCATTTAAATCTGTATTTCTTCAAGTACCTTCATTCTGTTTGCACAACATTACTTACCATGTGTCCTAGTAATAAGAAAGCAAATTAGAAAAAAAAAGTTCTGGGGCCTTTGTCATTGTAGAGAAAATTATTCCTAATAATTTGTGTGCTTAGATTTAAAAATCATCCATGTGTTTCTGCTTCCCATGCAAATTTTAGTAATAGGTTTGTGATCCCTCTTTCAAGTTGCACAGGATCTGGTGGGAGAGCCTAAAACCAAGGTCAAAGCATAAGGACCAATATACAGGGAAGTACTGGTATATGAGCCACATTTGGAAAGAACAAAGAAAATGGTTGTGACTAAAAAGAGTAAAAAATTGTTTTCAGTTTCTCATTCTAGATTGTTTCTTCACTAAATCAGTCTTTATCAAAACCATTTCATCCGAAGAAATAGAAGTAAGCCAAAGTGAAACTTTGATAAAAGTTTGATAAATTATTTTTTATCAACGTTTGGTCAAGAAATTTCACAGAAGAGTATTCATGATCGCATAATTATAATCCCATGAAGGAAAAGAGGTAAACTGACTGAAATATAAAATACAAGGAAATTTTACCCAACCCAACCATTGTTAAGTGTGGCTTGAGAGAAGGACAAACTATCTAGATCTGCAGAGATCACGGCTTTTTTAAATGTATCTGGAATAAACTTGATTTGAATAATCTGATATGGTTTTCAGTTTTGATAAGATTCCTCACTGTTTGACATAGCTGGGTACGATGTTAATACTTTAAAGCATCTTTCTAGGAAGCATATAGAATGCTAGAGGAAAATCAGGATTAAATGATACCAACAAACGGAGAGATTGACTAGTCTCACTATGAAAAAACATTCATGGTCGCTGTTATTTAAGAAAATGGTGAAGGTCATTTGTCTGAATAATGCAACTATGTGAAAAAAATAATTAGCAAGTCAAAACCTTGTAATATCCTTTTTTTCCCCACTCCCTTATGAATTAAGTCACTGTGTTGATGAGACTAGAATAACAGTTTTCAAATGTATTCTGTATATATCAGCTGCACTCAGCTTTCATTCAAATTGGATGCAAATTGTTCTCCACTTGAATCCTCACTTTTAAAATAAATCTGTAGCAGAATTGCACACAAATCTGAACTGTTCAGAGATTCATATCTTCTATATTAACACAAACTTCCTTACAATATCATTCATATGTTTATATTGGGGTTAGAAAAGTAAATTATTAGGATATACTTTATACCAGAATGTGTCAATTTAGTTGAAAAGTATTAAGAAATACTATGTTTTATTACACATTATCAATAAAGAAATGAAAAATTTATTGGTCGTGCCTCCTTTTCAGTCTTCATTTGGCTTGTGTGCTAGAAATCTCTGAAAATACGGTCTTTTTATTTAGATTACCTACATTTCCACAACTATGCTTAGTAAAACTGACGAGAATGTTCTCGGCCCGTTTTTTCCAGAAGAAAAATGTAGCTTGATATTTCAATATATGGCCAAAACATGTCTTTAGAAAACAGAGTTTTGACATGTATTAAAAGAAGATTCATATGCCTTTATGCTGGGAAGTCAATTAAATACAAATCTGTAATTCAAAAACAACACCAGTTTGTTCACAGGCTTCAGCACTGGCTTTCTATAGGGCATACTCAGTGTCATAAACTAAATCTCTCCTCAGCAGGATCACTTTTCACAAATGGAGACATTCAAAGCTAATTGCACTTCGCAAATGTATTTTTAAATACTGTCAATGTTTGGATAAAATGTCACCCCCCCTTCTGAACTTCTACAGTGACAGAGCTTACAAAATGTTCAGGAAGAAATTACCGTGCTTACACAATGCTAGAGTTGCCAGCTGGAACATCAAGAACCCAAGATGGTGAGCTTTTCAGACTACACCTAGTAAATACTAATTAGAAAAGAAGGAAGATACAAGATTTACATCTAGTTTAGGGAGAATTTGGACCTACATGTAGCCCCAGTGTATGTTTCTCACTGCTTAAAATTTCTTGTAGCCCTAGTGATGGGACTTAGAAAAGAAAACACAGAGGGACAACAAGGAACTGTCTTTCTGTTAAGGGTTGAGGGACCGAGGTAACAACTCCTTGAATTCCTTAATGATCCCCTTTGTCTCGCTAGAGACAGAAGGGGTTTAAGAGGAAAAAAGAAAATTCACACCTCAGTCTGCGTCCGGGAAACTGAAACAAACTTTTAATAAACAATAAAACCACACAGCTATACACTATTATACATATGCACAAACCAAGAAAGGGAAAAAAAACTAAGAAAAGAGGATTCAGATAACCAAAGTTCTTAACAGTCTTGTTCAAGGTCGGTGCTCTTGGCAGACACCCAGCAGCGAGGTGGGAGTGAAGACTCTGCAGCTGCAGACAGAGAAAGTAGAATTCTTCTTGCAGCGAGACGGCGGGGGAGAAACCCCCGCGTAGCGAGAGAAAATGCAGGCGCAAGGGGGGAGTGAAGACTCTGCAGCTGCCTTCAGGCAGAGAGCAGAGTAAAGATCTTTCTGCAGCGAGACGGAGAAGGGGGGGAAGAAACCCCGCACGGCAAGGGAAAAAAAACTGCAGGGAAAAAAACCCCTCCCTTTACAGAGCAGCTGGGAGTTCGAATATCTCACCCGATTCCAGATGAGACTCACGGCAGGAACAGTTCACAGTCTGTGATCCTCGGCGATCCGGGGGTGCAGGCCCTCAGGTCTCAGGCCTGGTCGTTTGACAGGTCGGGCCTAGCCGGGCCTAGTCGGGCCAGCAGATTCGCAGGAGCTCTCCCTCCGTGCAGCCGTCCAGAGCCCAAGAGGAAAGACACTTCCCCGGCCTGCTGCTTTTAAAGGCTCCCGACGTAACATTACGTCCACCTGACTCTACTAACCAATTAAATGCGGAATTATTGTACTACATGGAATAAATCTATTTGTCCATCTCCCAAAACAAGGAAGTTTTAGCTCAAACCAGGACACTCTCCTGTGTCATTTCCATTCAGCCTTGCTGGGTGACAAATGTCAAGCGAAACTATCATCTTATATGCACAGGCTATAAAAGTAAAACCAGTGATATTATTTGTGTTATCTAGATAGTGAAATCAGGGTTTTACTGAAGTTAATGTGTGCAATCAGCCTCAGTTTGGTTCCATCTTAGCAGCAGGCAGTGTGGCCTTCAGGCCAGATTAGAATAAAGTTCTGCAGGAGCACCAGGGCAATTTATTGACCACCCAAAAAATATTTGCTTGTTCATGGAATGTTTTGCACTTGAACAGCTACACTGAACCGAGTGGGAGAGTGTATTCGTGTTTAAGAAATTAAGCACAGGGGTAAATATTTGCAGAATCTCTGTCTGCATGCTTCACATATTTTGTCATTTCAGATGGTCACATCACTTAACATCTTACTGTTAGTCAGAATAACCAAGTATGCATAGTAACCATAATAAATTTATGATGTGAATAATTTTAGTAAGAGTATTGAAAATCTTTTAGAGCATAAAATGCATCTTACAAAATGTCAAATGTCTGGGGCTCTATCATTTTTCTGTAGCTAAAATATGGCTAATTCAAAATCTTGTCTAAAAAACTGTCTTCTGGACTCAGAACACGAATGCCAGGTTTAAACCTAGTGAGGATTAAAATGGGATTTAATAATGGAAACACTGTCAGATCTTTAACGATAGCAGAGCTTCCAGGCACAGCAATAATACCAGCAACAGTTGTTTGCAGATGTTCTTGTCATTTTAATCATCCAGTTAACAGAATTAGCAATGATCCACAGTTGTCTTTAGTATTCTGTTTGCAAACTGACACATTGTGAAAAGATGTGGGGAGTCATGACAGTTTAATTGAAAAACATTAGGTCTTTTTAGAATTTATCGCTTACGATATTTAAATGTGGAGTGCTTGTAAAACTATCAAAACTGTTATTTCAGGAACATTTTCCTTATATTTTTTTACTGCAATTTGTATCTAACACGAGGTACGACTGCTTGCCTTCTGTAACTGTTACTGCCAGACATTCTTGCACAGTCATGTCCCATGCTGCACGTAACACAGGTTATCCATTACATGCACTGCAGCCATTGTCTTTAGTGTTATCAATTATATGTCAGGCATATTTCTTAAAAGCTTTATTGAGATGTAACTGAGGAATGGAAATAGCCTCCACAAGTTAAAGAACAGACAAAACTATATTCTTGTAAACCGGGATTTTGTTACTTCAATAGTTTTCTAGCTAGTTTTGCTCAAGGTAGGATCAGGTACTAAAGGATTCAGATGCAAAGCTATGAAAGGCACACAGAAGGTGCCAGCTGAGCGTAGAAAGCCCCAATTATCACGGCTAAATTGCTGTCTGTCCCCAGGCAAGCTCGTTTTAGAACGGAGTTGGCATGTTTACACGTGGTGCAGTCAAGCTGCTAGACTGAAACACAAACACATTAATGTTGTGCTGTAAGTGAAAAGAGAGATCATATAGCCTGAGAATTATGGCCATACTTTAATGCTTCAAGACATCTTTTTAAATACTTATCATCATTAAAACAGTGCCTGTAGTCCAGCTAAGAATCAGTCTCCCTGTACTGTGAAGCACAGTGTAACCGTAGAATAGGACTGGATGCTCCTTGAGGCAAGATTTAACAAAATCTCTAAGCTGGCACATGACACTAAGCTCATTTTTGTCAGATGGCAGTAACAAGGCACTCCAGAAAGAAATCCCAAAAGAGAGTGTTAAGGGTCGAGGGACCGATATA
>NW_010423906.1:53790-135383 GCF_000710305.1 Buceros rhinoceros silvestris | reverse complement strand
CCGAGGTGCTGACGGTGTGGCCGGAGAGGTGCTCCCGCCGGCGAACGATTTCCTCCCTTGAGGTGCACCTTGGGCCAGCTTAACCCTCCGCCTTGCCTGCCATGTGCCTCGGCCTCTTTTTTCATGGTCACCCGCCCTCCAGATCACTGGATTTACTGGATAAACCACAGCGTTTAAAATGAGGCAGGCGACCAAGTATTTGTATGATCATGGCCATAACTCCTGACGCAGTTCAAACCATAACAAGCTCAAACAAAACCATCGGTATTATCAACTTGCTTTTTGTTAGCCCTACCCCATTTTTGCTATCCACAGGGCTTAGGTGCCTAAAATAACTTCATTAAGACTCCCTTCGACATTGAGGGTTCAAGATCAAGGATTTCTTCAACAGTACCGCCTGCACAGGCACATGGTTTTGTTTCAGGTAAACCCCACAGCCAGTTGTGCTGTGTAACCAGCTCATAGCCGTTCCCCTCTCTGCCTGGGAAGGGGAGTCGGCGTTTGGTAACGGACAGGTAACTGCAGGCACTGCTCAAAGTCCTGAGCAGGTGTCTCCTGATTTAACTTTAAGCATGTGTGCAGCGACATCGAACTTTGCAACTCCATTTTGACCAGTGTGGCGAGTGGAGAGAATACACTTTTTTCTCCTGTAATTAAATTTCACAACTATGGGTACCTGGAAAATAATAGTGCTGTTTTCATTATTCTGCTTTCCTATATTCCTATAATTCTATGTCAAAATGGAGTATGTTAGTGAATTAATCTGTGCACAGTACAACAAGCAAAGAAAGAGTTTTATATTCTGTTTTGTATATAGTACTCTTTGGAAATGATTAATCCTGTATTAAAATATACATTAACAAACATGTGAAGCAAACAAAGATACTTTGATTAACTGCCCCACAAAAGTCATCCTGCAGCAGTTTTAAGATTTCTCCCGATTAAGCATTAATTGGACACATTCCACAGTTACATCATGCTACTGAGAGAAAACCAAAACCCAGCTAGATTGGAATCTTTCATATATGTACACTGTCTTCCTACTAACATTTCTGAATGAAATTGATGTGAAGAAAATGTTTTACATGATATTACAAATGTTTCCAATCCATATATACTTACAATTTGGTAAGTCAGGGTTTTAATTGTGAACAAATACTAAAGCATGAGAAAGAGTTGAGTGCCTGGTGCTTCTGAAATAAAACCCAACATAACTCCAATAACAGTATTATTATAAAATGTTTCTTACAATATATTTCACCAGCATATTTGGTAAATTATTTTCCTCAGGCAGCACAATCTACCCGAGAAGAACCCTGAATTCTGGACCCTTGTGGGCTGGTCTCGTAACTGCATTGTAAAGAAAACTAAAGGAGAGGAATTTTTCTGGTATGTAAATTGGGTCTAAGATCTACACTCATCCATAAATAATTCTTAGATGAGCTCTCTGTTGCAATCACCACTTGAGCATTCAAAAGCATTTCTGAAAGATGATAGTTTAAGTCAAACCTATGGATGTTGCATGGAAATTCACATGCTAGTTTTGAAAGGATCAAATTTATTTTTGTTGAATAAGAGAAAGTCACTTGCTATAAGCAATTAGTAGTTGAGCGACAGGGCATTTCCCTGTAAGGTTAGCAGACTCAGGGTCAGACGCCCACCCTGAATTATTTGGACCTTGAATCTAGGCTTAGGTGGGTTTTCTCAGAGTAAGTGACTGACTGTATCCAAGTGATTCAAGATGCTTGAGACCTATCTCCCAGTTGCTCTGGTGAACTTACTTGCTCTGCTGAAGAGCTATTTATACTAAGTGGGATATGTAAAAAGTGGAAAACAAAATGAAGTAAACACACCATTCCTCTGTATACAAAAACTCTTAGCAGACTTAGCCTTATCACAAGTGCCTTGATAGGCAGGATGGAACAGTCACTGGAACTGATGTGGTTTGGTAGATTTTCCTAGAAAAATCACTATAATAAGCTTCTCTGCTCTCATCAGTAATTCTGTTGTTTTGATTTCCTTGTCGGCCTCACAGTTGAGACAACTGTCAGAAAAGGCTTTGTAACTTTTTTGATACATTCATCTAGCAATTCTCACACTAGATTATTCATTCTTATTAACATCTGCAATTCCCCCTGGCCCACGGGAACTGCTGGAGGACATGCCACAAGACACAGTTCAGCGTTAGGAAAAATCCCATGTGTAGATGATGCTGTCAGTTTGCCTGCAGTCATATTTTTCATTCATTCTTTTCCACAGTATTGCTTAAGAAGGTTCAGGTTCTTTACAGAGTTTAAGTTTATAGAGTATTGGCAGGCATTTTTTGAAAGTTCTTTTGATGGATATATGGGTGTCTGTGGAAACGTCTTCCGAGTCTCAGACTGGCTGAACATGCAAGTGAATATCATACTAAAACCAGAAATATATAGAATAGCAATCATGCTTTCAAAGGTGACGGTTCTCAAAAGGCAGAAATAAAAACATTGTTTTGGACTAATAATATTCTGTAGTCTGAAAAGAACTAAGAAATGTTAGTGCAGATTAAAGGAATACACTGTGACTAAAATTGTTTTGGCAAAGGATATTTGAAACAGGTTTTATTATGGAAGCATCAGAGAGAGATTTAATTTCTCTGATCAGATTTTTAATATGAACTGGGATCTCTTTAGCAACAATAACACCATGAAGCACAATAATTAGAGGCTTTGACTTTATTGTAGATTAGAGATGAAAATCTAAACAAAAGTAAACACCAGGAATAGTGTAGATATTATACATGAGAAACCTCTCCACAAAAAAGATGTTGAGTTAGCGTGGGGTTTTGTGTCTCAGACTTGGTGTATGATCACAGACAATACAGAGGGACTGGATCAAACACATCTGATTTCAGTCTTCTGATAGTTTTAGCATGCTCCCCTTAAGCTGTATCTAATTTGTAATAAATGCAGTAAAGTTAGGACAGTTTTGCAATTTTCACATAAGCAGTGTTTGCAGCAAAGTAGCTGACTTGATTTCTGTCTCTGACAGCAGTTAGTAGCAGATGTCTAGAGAAGGGTGTAGGAACAAGGTAGTAATTAATACCATGTCCTTCCCGTACAGTCTCACAGCCTCCAAAGAGTCACAGTTTGGGTATCGCCTGAGGCTATGGTAGTATCTACTGGTTTAAGAAACACTGGGATATTTTTCTTTAATGAATTTGTTCATTCACTTTTTGAGACTGAATAGTTTTATTATCCACCGTATCTTATTTCAAAATTCCTCAGCTGACCCACACATTGCATAAAGTAAATTCTTTGTTTCATTTGAGGCTCCTAATTTCTTGTGTTTGAAAAGGTGGTGGATAGATTCCCTATTCACCATCTTTCCATCGTTTATTATAGAGTTGTTATATTTCCCTTAGTTTCATCTTTTCAGGCTGAAAGGCCTAGGTCCTGTTCTTTTTTGCAGAATAGATATTCCATTATTTCAATCATGCTTTAGTGTTTTGTGGTATTTTTTCTAATTGTGTATTAATTATGTGTATTAACTATTAATTAATTGTGTTAATTATGTAATTAAAAATTGTGAAAGAGAAGGTTGGGATGAATGAGTGAAGGAGTGAAAGAAAGAAGGAATTAGTAGACTTTCAAGAGATTTTTGAAAACAAGGTGTTAATGACCTGCCAACATAAAGAAAGTACTTCTCTTAACCATGATTTACAGATTTAGTTATGAGCCTTACGCCTTTTATTTCCAGATACCTGGATTCATGGGATATTGCATAAAAAAAAAATTCAATGGACACTAGCCACAGAAAATACATTCATGGCAATTCAGGGAGTGACTGCCAGCACCTCTGTCTCTGCATTATAGTCTAAATACAAGTACAGGAAAAAGGAGATTGTATAGGGTACTCCTGTTATGCCACTTTGTGCCACTGGAGATATCTTTCATGTTCTGTTGTAGGTTTTTCCTTTTCATTATAGCACTTTGGTTATTCTTTTTAATAGATGATATAATCATAATTGACTGTTAAAATTTTGGAGTACCAGCCTTGTAGATGAAAAGTACACATTTGTTACACTATAATTAGATTGTACATTCTCTTTTTAAGAGTTTTCATTTAATGGCCTTTAGTTTGCCTAAAGGTTCTCATTTTAATTTAGTTTGGGTGAAACTGAGGGAGCTGAAGGATTGCAATATAAGAATTATTTTTTCTGTGTGTATGACATATCCTTTTCAATTGTTTGCTTTTTATTAATCATTTGTTAATGCCATAGACTTTAATACTTTTACAGTCTATGAAACTTCTTCTTCCTTTAGCAGTTACATGTATTTCAAGACAGAGAAAAGCTTTCTGCTAGCTGCCAACTGCTGCTACTTTTGTGGCAGCAGTGAGAGAGCGTTGTAATAAAAAACAAATTATGTGTTGTTGCTACTCAAAAAACGTGAAGAGTTCAAAGGTGAAGATACTGCAATTTTTAAACTAACCTCATTGCTTCTACAAACAATATATGAGCATAAATCTGCTTGCCCAAAGTGGCAGGTTAGTTTGTACGCTGAGAACTTCAGACTCTTGCAAGGGCAATAGGAACTCATTAGCTTTGCATTTCTGAAGAGGATCAAAAAATTATATACATTGGCTGCTTACTCTATGGGTAAAACCTTATATAGGCATTCCTTTTTCATGGGGTTGAATGGTAGAAATGTAATTTCAGAATCATCAAGCACAGTCTTCAGTCATTATAGGCAGCTGTCACTTCAATCTTTTCGTCGAAATATCAAACTCCACCTGTTCCTACCTGTTAGGAATCTTTTGATTTCCAGCCTCTATTTATTCACTTTTGCCCCAATATTGTCTTTCATCTTTTAAAGTCAGTTCCTGTTTCTTTATAGATTACCATATTACGTGTACATCTGTTCTCTTGTCCTAACTTTGTTTTCATCTTTTCCAGTGAATGTTCTTACATGTGTGTTCTATTCAGGATTGCTTTTCTACTACACTACACTACACTTTTGTTGTCTTTATAATATTGATAAACCTTAATTTAATATTTTCCTCACGTGCTTAGGAGATCTGGTCTTTTCAAGAGAGTCGTCTTCCATCTACTTCCTTGGTGTATTTCTTTATGGAGGCTTGCACTTTTTTTTTTATCTTCATAATCATCTCACTTGTCCATTGTTTAAAACCTTTGATTTCATTGCATCGTCTTTGAATAGTAGTTTCATTTGTCTTCATATGAAAGATTGTCGAAAGATTCTTCGCTCTTCTTCTCAAGACATCTTTCGATCATCTAGTATGTTTTAATCTGGACTGCAGCTGCATTCTTTCTACATGAACTCTACTAGGAGGCACTCCAGGCATAGATAGCTCCCATCAAGAGCTACTTTAGGATACTGTGCTGTTGCAGTTGGATATCACCTTCCTGAACCAGATGAAATGCAGGGAAAGACAGCAGAAGTAAAGATATAATTTGGCCCCAATTGAAGTCAATAGCATAATTCCTGTCAGGGCATTCCCTTTAAAGAGAACTCATTGAGATGCAAGATCAAAGACCGGAGCTGTTTTTATTTGTATACAAGTAGGAAAAAACCTTCTAGTAATGATGCAATATGCAAGCACATGGCTTTCTTTCCAACACAGGAAAATGAGGACTACAGGAGCTATGAGTCCAAAATCAATCCAATACTGTCTGGTATTTGGGAATTTCTGAGTCATTGTCTCATAAATTCAATTAGATTAGGTTTGTCATAGGCAGTATCTGCCCAGAAATATATGTCTTTGTATTCACACATTTATACATACAGACTCTTTCACGGCCACCCCCTTGTCGTGGGGAAAGAGCTTGCATGTCCTTGTGAGGTTGAGAGCTATGCTGGTGGTGGCATATGCCAGACAGGTCTCAACTGAAGGGTCAGACAAAGTGTGTCCACGGGCAGGACGGGCTCACTAGCCTTCGGGCAACCATCCTAGGAGAAGGACAACTCTGACTCCAAACCCGGGCAGATGGAGCTCGTTTAGCCCTGTAAGGCATCCATCTCAGAGAAGGATACTCTAACCAAACCTACGACCCGAGGACTTCGCTGTCACCATCCAAGCTTGCTAGGCCATGGTAGATGAACCTCAGGTGTAAAGGGTGGGGCCAGTTCCGCGCATGCTGGTGCCTCACCTAAAAAACCCACCACGCAGGCCTGAAGGGTGTGCTCACACTTGCAAAGCCCCCTAGTGAATTGGCCTTTTCAGCCATCAGTGCGCTTGCAGTAAGCGTGGGAAAAACCCTTGTCAAATCTGCATTCACGAAGCCAAGCCATGAGGATACATACAGAGAAGTTGATTACTCTGGAGTGTTATACAACTTCCTTTATCTCAGTGTCTTACTACATCCCAGGTATTCCCACAATAGGCTTGTATAGCAAGGAAGAGACTTCTTTGCTTGTTTCACGTGGTAAAGTGAGGCACCATAAAAATAAGTTGCTTCCAACATTACTCAGGAGGGTCATACCAACTGGAAATTTAAGGTGTAAACCTGGAGAGCCAAGTTTACACTATAATTGCAAAGCATCCTCCAATTGATTCTGAACTGCTTTAGTTTTGACATTATAACGTTGTCTTCATAACGGAATATTTGCTTTATAGTACCTGTTGGTCCCTTTGCTCTTTTATTTCATTTTAGTGGTGCTCTTTTGAAAACACTCAAAAAGTTGTGTAGAAGATAATGTGTATATAAAGTCTAATATGATGCCTATGGCAGTTTCACACTGGAAAATAAGCTTCAGGGTAGTACTAGCCATCCTTCAGGAAAAAACCTCATAATAATTAACTAAATCTTAATTCATATTAAAGAAATACAAAAATTAACTGTGTGCAGGCAGAATTGTAAGCCCGAAATTGCTTTTATTTCTGACATTTGGCTGTTTCCTTAAGCATTCCGCTACAGAGGAATCTCTACAGAGATTTATGAGATCATTATGAGCTGCTCATAATGGAAAGGAAGTATTCTCCTATCCATGGGGCAGTGAATCAAATTGCATTGTTTAAATCCTTCTTGAAGTTAATGAATCATCAGGAAAAGTCCATCCTGAAGACCTAATGTCTCCAAACAATCTCCTGATGTCCCCAACAACTGACATGAAATCCACAAATGTCATTGTTGTTCTATTCCTTTCCACAGAGAGATGACCATGGTTATCCTGGGAATCTTTCTCAATAAAGCATAGAGACAAACTAGAACATAGATGACATGATCTACTAGCAACAGAGGTAATATACAATATCTATAATTTAATCTTTTTGATTTACTGCGACTCTTTGTCTCCAGTGAGGATTTGGCTACTGTGTTTCATGCTTGGGTCACTGCAGTTCATTCTTCTTGACATTGAATTGGAAAGGCATTCAGAAATTCCACCTGTGCAAGACAAAACAACCCAGATCTCCTGGGAGCATATCAGGTGTTGTTCTCCATATTTCTTACAGGCCCTCCAAAATAAAACTACTGCAGCAACCTGTTCTCCATTCTTACTCTAGGAGAATAACTGCTCTCCATGGAAGCCCAAGGACTTCAGTACTCCACTGTGAGGCTCTCAGGAACTGAGATCAGACTGTTCTTGGCAGAGGGCCCTATACTATGTTACTATGTGCCAGAGCTGATTAGAATGAGTTTGATCGCAATCAATTTCAGATCACAATGCTGAACTCAATCATTCTGCCAAGCCCTTCAGTCAGTAACAAAGAGCTGAAAGAACTTTGAAAGGTAGAGATCATCCAGTAAAGTCACTTGACCTCACAAGAAGTGGAGAGCAGAGGGTTTTTAAGTAGAAACTGAGGCAAATCTCATTCAGGGTATCAGAAAATGTTTGTTGAAAAACACAGTGGGAGCCATACTGAAGCTATCAAAAATCCAGATTTAATTTTCAAAATTGTTCCAGAGAGCTTTTTATTTTTCACATGATAGTAACAATCATAGAGGAAAACGGCATTTGCTATTGTTGACCTCTGCTATGACAGCTTGAAAATGTTGTGACTAGGGTGTGCTCCTAGAAAATGGAAGAAGCAGTCTTTTATGCAGGCAGGCTTTCAATTTGAACCCTGGTGCCACACACAGGTGAGTGGCCTTTTTTCATTCTGAGAAAACACACCAACACATCTATTTCCAGTCACCCTAAATTAAGACTCTTTTTGAACTTCTCAATTCAGCTACTGCACTGAAAAACACTGTCATTTGCATGACCCAAGACTTGATTTTGCAGTTGCTGCCTAGATAATTTCCTACTGGATGCATTAGTAATATCTATGTGTTGTGCCACCACGGACTCCTTTATACTGGGAAGTGTTCCTCTAAGGAGAAATAGTCAATACCCAGAATCTAGCCATAAAACTTGTAAATACAACCAGAAAACATAGCTGAGACCAAATCTTGTACATTGCACCTGCAGATTGGCAAGAGGAGACAAACTCTTACCAAAAGAGCTCCCCTTATCAGGAGAGCTCATCAGGAGAAGAGAGGAAGTAGTGCCTCAGTCTTCACATGATACAGGGCCTGAAGAATTTAGTTGCAGTCTGGTTTACAGGACGGTAGATTTTTAGACTTCACCATCTTTTTTAAAACCAATTCAGGGGCAGAGGTGACTCATTTGCAAAGACTACTAAGGACATGATTATTAGCTGTATTTAGTGGAGCTCAAAATAGTGTTTAATGAGCCAGGAAGAAAGATAAATTACTGAGTTCAGTTCAAAGTCTATAGTAGCTACAGCGAGTATGTGTTTGAAACATTTGTCATTAATTAGGCATCGTCAATTACCTCCTGGATGAAACCAAAGCCATCTTGGGCATCATAAAACCCATGAACTGCAGTATATGTCTCCAGAATTTGATAATCCAAATGAATCAACTAGGCTAAACTCTCTTCTAACCTGTTAGAGCTATTGATTCATCTGGATCTATAACATGTTACTAAGTTTTCATTCTTAGTAAAGACAGTTGATTTATATTAAGAAAAAAAAAGTTGTGTGTGGCAAGCAGTTAGGTACATGAATATCCCATAAAGAAACTCTTGTAGCCCGCAGGGAGAAACAGAAAGAGCACAAGGTAGTGCCAATGGCTCTGTCCAGTATTGCATAAGATTCTGCTGATTCTGTGACAGTTTTTGTCTTTGCATTGGTGTCTCCATGAACACCACCTTCAAAAGGCATGAGAGTTAGGTACTTATATCTCAGGGGCAATACATCCCAATTTTAATCTACCTCACGGGTATAGGTAAGTGATTTCAATTCAGCTTCTTGAAATAAACCATTATGCTCTTATTTGTAGGAGCATAACCAGGAAAAATCCTTAAAATGAACAAAACAACACCTGCACGCAATTGTCTTTTTACCAAGGCCTGTTGCAACAGTACAAGGGGTGATGCTTTTAAACTGAAAAAGAGGAGATTTAGACTACATGTATATATAAAAAAAAATTACAATGAGAGTGGTGAAACACTGGACCAGGTTGCTCAAAGAGGTGGTAGATGCCCCATCCCTGGAAACATTCAAGATCAAGTTGGATGGGGCTCTGAGCAACCTGACCTAGTTGAAGATGTCCCTGCTCACTGCAGGGTGGTTGGACTAGATGACCTTTGCAGGTCCCTTCCAACCCAAGGCATTCTATGATTCTATGATTCCCTAGGTAGATTTCCCTAATCCTGGTCATTCCTTATTACTGCATGGAATAAGGGGGAAGCTCTTCCTGTCATGACTTCTCTCTGAATAAACCCATAAGGCCTCTTCCATTTGGGACCTAAAATTACAAGACTAGATTTACTTACATATTCAAAGTAACAACCTCCTGTTGTCCTTGTGCACCTGATGCCTTCTGGGTTCCCCAGACATAAGTAGTTCTCAGGGCAGCACAGGACCAGTGGAACAGCTTTTATTCCTACCTCGTGCAAAAGGCTATCTCATCATGACCAGAGGCCTTGGCCTCCAGGAATGTCCTCCTGAAGCCAGAACCTCCTTGGGATTGCTCTGACCAGCATGAAGCCAAACTACCAGATATTTTGTTTGGTATGAAAGACAGCTTTCAGATGATACAGAATCAGGTATTCATATGGCTTAGTCTGTCCTAGGCTTGGGGCAGAACACAGTAAAGCCTAGTAGCAGGCTGGTGTGCCATTTCCCCTCAGCTGTGCCAGGCATACCTCAGCTGCAGCCGACAACGTAGCACTGAGGCTCAATTAATCAAATGAGATTATATAACAAGCACAGAATTTCAGCCAGAAGAATTCCAACGTATTTGCACACAAAACCCCCATTGTCCAGTCCAGTCACTTTTGTTCTGTACCAGCTGCTTTTGTGAAGAATTTTTCAGCTTACCCTCAAACAGTATCTGTCCTTGATCATTTAATCAGTATTTAAAGCTGTGTCTGTGGTGTTATTGATCCCACTTGTGTCTCCAGCATGTGTTTTTGATGAAAAATCCAGCACAGAGGGAAAGTGCAGAGCACTTTCTCAGCATCTGCAAGAAGAAAAAGATGCATTTTTCTCCTTTCTGATTTTATGGTTTGTTGTATAATAGCAATAATCTCTATTGCTTTCATATACTTGCAATAAATAGCTTTTGAGATCGATGAAATGTCTGAGCTTCACTTTGGCTATTAATCATTCTCAGTAGCCATTTATTACTTCATGTATTACAAATAACAGAAGTTATTCCTTAAACCTACCTGGATAGCTGAGGACTGCAAGTTTCAAACCTAACTCTGAGAGACAGATTCACTGGCAATTCCTGTGTTGTTTTTTATAACAGTAAGTAATAATAACAGCACTGTGCTTTCCACCTGCAGATTTCAAAACCCACTATACAATGCATTAAGGAAAAATGAACCTTGCTGCTATGTTGAAGGAGGGAGGAAGGTGAGGATATAAGTAAGAAATCTGTGAAGATCCCTCAATGTTTTTTTTCTCATTATCTGTGAAAGCAGTATTTGTAACCTGACGGAATTTGTAATACCTGCTCTCAGTGCCCTCCTGCTTGTAAAGCTCTTCGGGAGTCAACCTTCTGGCTGCAGCTAGGGGAACAGGCACTGACTGCCCTGGGAGAGAGGCCATATTGCTGTTCCTGGGCAAAATCAACAAGACTGGTTTGAAACAAATGTTCACTCAACAAACTTGCTTGGCTTATTTCTTAATCTGACCAGTCTTCAGTCCCTCTCTTTGCTTGCCACCTTCCTTCTGCCTAGAGCCTAATCATGTTTTCTGGGTAATCATAAAATAAAAATGGGCAGTGGCATCGAAGGAGAGAGGTTCCCTATAAGTTTGAGTTGGGAAAGCATATTCTAACTCTGAGAATAATTATGTGAGTCCTTCGCAAAGAATGAACTACTATGAACTTGAGCGTAGGGTGCTGTTCTCTTGTATTAGAGGCTTCTGCTTTGACATATATCTGCGTCTCCTCTCAGATGCCTCTTCTTTGATCATCCATCATTTATTCCAATAAAAACACAGAGCCTATTTCTCAGTTCAGTGGATTTCCGTATTTGTTTACTCAGGTGATAGCACTGGTATAATTTCATTGCCTACACATGGAATTTACCAAGTCCAGTAAGAAACCATCATGACTTTAGTGGCTATGACCACTTTGAATGAGTGCTGTTAGTTGCTGAGGAGCAACCATGGTGTTCTCACAGCATGGCACAAAACATTGTACTGTTGCCGTAGGCAGTATGAGACTGTGTGAGGTGAAACTATGTATGAATCCTGGCTGTCTGGGAATAGGTGTTGTGGGAGCTCAGAGAAAGAACCCCAGACATCTTGTCTCTTTCATACAAGAAACATTACATCTACGTAAGGGCAAATGGTCAGAGTGCCAGGTCCACCAGCAACACTGGCAGTAAGTACATTACTGGGGTTTGTACAATACTATCAGTTTGACAGCACTGAAAATATACACCTCCTTTTTCTAAAGATTTGCAGTCAGAAAATATGAAAACAGGATATTCTCTCATCTGCTTTTCTTTTCTGCAAGAAGCAGAAAGCCAAAGTGAAACTGGACCAGGGACATCACAAATTTTTTGGACCTCAGCCAGAGTGAAGAAACAGAGGGGAACACCAGCTTTAATAGTTGTGACAGCATTTTCATAACTGCTTCAGCAACTAGCTGCTTTATTATTAATTTTTGTTATCAACTGAAGGACAGAATTCACTTTCTTCTCCCAAGCGTAGTCTAGGTACTCTACTCTCCACTGTTACATTATCTTTAACCTTGCCTTGTGGTTTAAAAACTCGTTATCCAGATTAGCCACCTCAATACCCAGAGTTTATTTTAATACTTTCTACAATTTAATAATGATCCATCCTGCTGAGCCTATTTCTGCATGTAAAATATGTCTCTACTATTTGTGACAGCAATTTTGTGTTATTGCAGCATACAGTTCCAACAGGCACACTGTGAAAAAAACATCTGAAGAAAAGTCTGCATTAAAACTTCCCTGGTTTTCAGTGGAACTTTTGACATGTTGCATTTTCATTAGGCTTACACAAGACATTGTGCCACCCTGCAAAGTATCTATGTCATAACAGTGCCTTCTTATTCCTTGGATTACTTCTCTTTGAATATTAGAAACCATATTTTAATAATGGAAGTAGAGATGATTCACTCTTTACTCTCTCTAGCTTGACAGAAGAAGATCAGAAGAGGGAGAATTGGTTTCTGTTCCTTATGCATCACTGGCTGAATTGTTTCCACGTTTCCAGTCTAATCTAAATTACACTTGTGTAACTCCAGTGTGTGACGTAAGAGATGCAGGACTGAAACTGAGAGAGCTCTTGTAACATGCTCTTAGAAGTTTCAAAAAGTATTGTGGACCTCCTCCCTCACCCTCCCTTGCTCTTCTACACTACTTTTCACAAAGTCATATATTAGGGATGACTGAGGTTGTTCATACAGCTCAACAAGGTCTTCTTGCCCTCTTCAGCACTGGGTGAAGAGCAGATCCTCCATATATCCAATGACTGCATATTAATAATATTAAATCAAATAATATTTTACCTCTAGCTACCTGAGAACAGATAAAAGCTCTCTTGCCTAAAACCAAAAATTGATGCACTGGGTCCAACCAGAGATCTAGTTAGTTCAGTTAGTTATCCTGCCTCTGCTACTGTCCAATAGGATATGCTTAATTAAGATTGTAAGAACGCAGCATGTACAGAATGATCCTCCCCCACTTTTAGAAATCAGCGTTCTACTGTGATTACAAAAAGACCCTTGTTACCTAGTGAACAGAGCACAGGAGTCTGGAAAGAGGAGTTCTTGAAATGACTCTTTGGATTGCTTTGTGCTCTCAGGCAATTCACAAAGGTTGTGACTGATTTACCAAGTCAGTATGAAAATATTCATCAGGCTGTGCAAGTTGGTGAGGACTGGATGCCCTTACAAACCTGTGTGTCTCTGCAGTATAGCTTGTGACACAAAAGCCATGAAATCTGCTACTGCCAATAAGGGAAAAATGTGCCATGATAATTGGCTTAGAGATGCTTTTTCATCTTGAAAACCAAATAGATGAATGAGGTTGTAAATTTATGATCCAGGGAAATGTGTGCAGAGTACAAATGGCAAAAACAAGGTAGAATTTTGTGGTTGTATTAAAGTAACTTTTTGTTTGTTTATATTTTAATAAAAATGACAAGAGCTAATGAGCAGAGAAAAATAGCATAAGTTGCAGAGAACAATAGCATAAGCATCTTTCAAACAAATGTTGAATGAAAATTAGCACTAGCATGATCTAACAGCCCCAAAGCAGAGACAAGGAAACTAGTTTTGTATTGATTTGAAACACAAAGTTTTCCTAAGAGTTGTTAATGTCCAAAATTCTTTACAACTAAGGGGACTATGCTATAAAATTCTTTCTTCTTATGAAAATGATAAGATTGATGACTTTTTCTTTATTTGCAAATTGATTTCAGAAACCTCTAAGGTTATATTTTGGAGACTTTATTTATCATATTTCTATTTTGAAATTGCTCTTCTAAATCCATCAGTATGCCCTCGTTTCACAGTCATCTCCCAACGTATTTGTGTATCAGTTTTACATAATTATATCAGTGACCAATTTTCAAAATCTAGAAAACAGAAAGATAACTGTACAGAATCTCTTAATTTCTATTTGCTCTTCTATCAAATAGAAAAATAAGAAAAATAAAGAAAACTAATTTACTCGGTGAATTGTATATATAAGTGGAAAAATATGCATGAGTTTCCTTGCTATATTGCAACAAATTGCATATTATCCATCAATAATATTATCCAGTCATGTGGAATATTAAATAGTAGGTTGGCTGCTTTCCATGAATTCCATCAAATACTCCTTTTGCACTTAAAAAAGTCTTACAACTTCAGTGAGAAAAAGGTCAATCAGAAAAGTTCAATCATATTCTCCACTATGTCAGATAAAGCAGAGATTTTAGATATCTGACATAATGGAGTTCTGTCTTGCTTCATTTGATAGGCTGTCCTCTTCTGTATTGGCCGCTACTCGGTATGGTAATAATTTTTCCTCTAAAATCCTCCAAGCATCTTCCAGGTTATGAAAAAAACCTTTTGTTCTTTACAGAAGTGTAATTAATCTAGTGGCAAATTGTCACACAACCCGTAATTTATGTGTAGTAATTTTCTGTTGTTCTTTAGAGTGTCATGGTCAAAGGTTATATTCACTTTTATTCAGAAAGTGTAAGAATTAGTGGTAAATATTTTATTTTTTTAAAGGTTCTCCTTCAGTGTCACCTGCCATAAAAAAGGTATGTGCAAGGTTTCTTTGCAAAACATTGCTTGATCAGCAGCAAGGAAATTGCTTCCTATCAAAGTCTGGATGATACCATATGGCAATATTCTCATCAGATGGGCTTGTCTGTACAGAAAAGCTGACCAGAACAATTCTTTTTCAAAATAAGTTTTTCTAAAAGAGCTATTTTCCAAAGTAATAGTTTACTTTTTGAATGCAGGGATGGTGTGGCAGAGGGAATGCATTCTACTCAATTTTGTTGCATTCAAAATGTCTGTGAAGAACTGGAGATGAAATTCACTGTTTGCTTTAGTCTTTTAAGAGCAGCATGAAAGCTATTAAATAACATGACTGTGATCACAAGTATTTTTGGCATGTGATCTGCCTCCATCCACAGTAAATGATTGAATCATCATTGCATAACATACTTCTAAGACTATTCTCTCTTAGATTGATGGATTCATATGGCTTCTGTTATCTATTAGGCACCTACAAATCCAATACTCTAAGTATAATTTAATTATAATTGGCTTTATGCAGGGGAAATAGTAGCAGGCTATTAAAGTTAAAGAGAACGATACTACATTCTTATGGTTGTCAAGAAAGCAGTCCAGACCACAAGTAACCAAACTCAGAAAAGAAAGTCTGTCACATCAGCCAAATTATTTTCTTACTGGGATTCTAAATGCAAAAAAATAACCAAACCCAATATGGCCAATATGGCAGGAGAGTGCTCTAACATAACATCAGCATAACTGGAGAAAATTGAAAAGGATATAAGAAGGCAGCATGACATATTATAACTGCATAAGTTCAGAGCAGTTGTCAGTTGTTTCATGCCAAAGTCTGTATTAATAGTGAATTATCAATATACATTTTTGTTTCCTTGTTTGTTTTTATAAAAACCAAGCCTAGATTAATTTCTAAAAGTTATTTCATGGACTCAAACCTATCTCCCTAAAAATATGGATTTATCCAGAGTAGGAAAAGGTCTAGACAAACTGGAGAGAGTTTGACAGAGAGAACACTTTTCTAATTTATGATTATGCCAACAACTATCCCTCTTTGCTCCAGTTTTTGGAAAGGGAGTAAGAATGCCTACTCATCATTCCTACAGCACTCTGAGAGGTACAAAAGCCAGATAAATATTACATTTCATTTTGAATAATGTTCAAAAAGTAATTCTCATTTTATTGCATGTCACTGAACCATCACATGACCATTCATCTGCACAGATCTGTGTATCTGGGAAAAAAACATGAACATTATGGAACAGGAGAAATGCCCTTTGGTTGAGTTCTGTCATAAAGTGCTGTATTATATACTGCATTTCTCCATACCATGGCCAGTGGCCAACAGTATCAAAGCGTTGCTTTTATTAACATCTAACTAAATTAATTGCAGTGGGTCCTATCCTCTGCTGTCTTTGGTTGTGTAGCCATGTTGTGGTCAGTGAAACTAAGCTGAGTTATTCAACAGAAAATCAGAGCTACCAGCCTCCATACATACTCCCCTTAGTGGATTGTTTTAAGTCAGATTTGAGCTTCTTGATACTGTTCCGGTGTTTTAAAGAGTGAAATGAATACAGTAGTGTCTACAGAGTCTACACAGGAGAATACAGTAGTGTCTACAGTGTGTGCTGCGCACTAACTGCTTCCATCTTCATAGAGCAACAATATCAGTAACTGTCACAGACTTCTGTAATGGACCAAGCTGCCCCTTGAGGCACAAGGGTTTTTTGACCTTTTTACTTCTTAAGATAAGTCATATTCCTATTAATAGGTAAAATGTTACTTTTAGATCAGGTTTTGCTGTTATTGAAAACATCACAAATGAAGAGTTGCAGGACAATAGAACAGAATTTGCAAGAAAAACCTTTAACAATAAATCCCTTCCAAAAGGAAGAAAAAATGAACATTTCAGTCCTGATGAAGCAGGAGTCCTGGATAGCATCCAGCAAACAAACCCGTACAGAAATCTGCAGCTTATAATATCTATCTTCGCTTAAAGGGAAGGAGCTTTTTTCAACTCTTCCTTCCTCGGACGGTAACCTAGTGCAAGTGCATTATCTCGATTCGTGCAGTAGAGGACACTATTTCACACATCATCACCTCCTTGGTGATGCAGTGTGGTAACACAGCCCCCACTTTCATCAAGCCCTGTCTGTTCTCCAAATATAAAAACGGGGATGCATGAAGTTGTGGATGAAGTGCCATACATATCAAGGATGAAATATTGACATAATGAAGTACTATCAACCACTGCAATAATAAAAGAATCATATAGAATTTGTGTGTTAAGGGCGTGCAAATGTATTGCTTGACCCAGGTTTTGTTGTGCATGAGCACCCTGAAACTCCCATCCTGTTCTTCCTGCTAGAATTCACCTGCCCACCACAGCTGAAACCTGGGATAATAAGCAAACTGCCACTCAGTCCTCATCAAATCTCTAAGTTCAGCCATCTGTATGTTCTGAACCCAGAATGCTCGGCTGTGCTCTGAATTTCCTGGATCTTAATTAGATGATTCTGAGTACAAGCAAGACACAGAAGCATGAAAATCTAGGGGAAAAAATGCATTTATAAAGGTTGTTAAATGATTTATGTCATGCTAGTTGTTTCAGTACTTAATGTACTGCATCTAGGGAACTATTAATTAAATTTTCTTTGAAAGATCCCAACTATTCGCATGTTATAACAGGATTGGGAAATATAACTATATTCTCAGTTGAGATTTTAATATAAATGTGTAATATTGACCTGTCTGCTTCCAAGTAAGATGCTGAGGAATAAATTTACAATTATCTTTTAAAAAAGAGTTATAGGCATAAAATTTCTGGAGAACTAGAAATTAAGATTTTTTTTTTAACCCACATGACCCACATTTGAACCAGTCAGTCATCATGTGCAGCCTTCATATAAATCTGACTAGGAAACATTGATCACATTATAACTTTGGTCCTGTCATGTTTATTTACTAAGAACAGTCAGAAAGTCATGTTTTATGAAACAGGATAGTAATTAAATGACACAAGGCAAAATTTGGGATTCTCCCCTTCTAATTCCAAGAAGCTTTCTGGTAATGGCAAAGGTTCTCTCTCCTCAGTTTTGTTTAAAATTTGTCTTGGACTCTTGCATTTTCTTTTTGCTTATCTTCATATTTTTCTGTGCCTGCTCACAAAGTCACTGCTTAGACAAAATCATAGGCAGACCTCATGTTCACAGGCAAAACATGCCATGAAATACCATAGTATCACTAACTTGTACTGTTTTATGTAAAACCCACAAACACGAGTCCAGTTTCTCTTCTGCAAGGAACAGTATAAATGCATCAGGAAAAAAATGATGTCTAGTTGCATAGACTTTAGTCAAATTATTTCATCATTAAATTACTTCCCTATGTCATTAATACTTTTTGTTAAATTCAAATTAGATTTGTGAATAAAAGTTGCTAGATATTTTTGTTCTGTTCTTGCAATGTAAAATAGGTGCTGTGGGTATAAATTTTAAAGAGAAGGGGGTCTCTGAATGGCCTATAGTCTCACAGAATTGTAGGATAACTCAGGTTGGAAGGGACTTCAGAAGGTATCTAGTCCAACCTCCTCTTCAAATCAGAGTCAGCATTGAATTCAGACCAGGTTTCCCAAGGCTTTGTCCAATAGCATCTTGAAATATTCCAAAGATGGAGATTCTACAACACTGGTCCAATGATTAATTATCCTCATAGAGAACATTTTTACCTAATACCTATTCAGAAGCTCCCATTTCAATTTATAGCAATTGCCTCTCATTTTCTCTCATTAAAAAGTCTGTCTGGGTAACTTCCTTGTTGGTATTGGAAGACTGCTGAGTTGTTTTTTTTTCTGCTATGCCTTCTCTTCTGCAGTCTAAACAAGCCCAGTTCTTCTCATATGACCTGCTTCAGCTGCCTGACCATTGTGGGCGTCCTCCACCAGCCTTGCTCTTAATTTCTGTCTGTCTAATGTTGAGCTCAAGTTCTGCAAGGGGGGCAGATTTATCTGTTCCTATTCTAAAACAGTATGCGACACACTTTTATTGCTGTATTACATTAATTGTAAAGTTAAAAAGTATCTCTTACAACACTCCCATTAACTGGAACTGCATAAGCAAGTGACCATCGCTAGGCAGAAATAAAGAACCACTAACCTGACCACAGACCTTATGAAATCCTCGCGGTTCTGAGTTGCGCAGCCCTTACCTAAGGTTTTGGTCAGCATGACAGCAGCAAACTGTCTTCATTGTGTTAACATCCAGGCTGCCTTAGAGAAATCTTCTCTACTCATGGTAAATGTGACAATCTTCCCAGTCGACCTGGTGAAGCTAAAAGAAGAGGTTTTTCCAACCTGAAAGCTGGCAAAAGAAAAAAAAATAAAAATCCTAGAGGTTGAAGAGAACAAAATATTTCCATTAGAGTACAGCAAATACAACCATTATCACACTTGACCTTGACTTCATCCCGTTTATGCTACATATGTAGCACTTGTCCATCTATTCTGCATTAGTTCGAAGGTCTGTTAGTAAATACATGGAAAATTTGCAGCTTTTGAGGCATAATCCTCATTCTAAAGGGATTATAAAACAGAGGACTATAAAATGCTATAATTAAAGGCACACAGCTCCTTGAAGACATGAAGTGTTGTGTTCCCCTTCTAGGTACTTTTAACAGAGTCATAAAATGGCCTTATCTTAGAATCTGATCCATCTGACCCACCTTTTGTTAATTAGTAAGAATTCTACTTAATAAATAGAACTCTCGATTTGCTTTAAGGAAGGCCTTGCTTAAATCTGAAAATCAGGAGTTCACAGGTTCTGTTATGGTTAGGACATGCCAGAGAGAAGAGAGCGATGAGACATTGATTACATCTCTGTAGGCCAGAAATGGGATACAGGTTTCCAGAGGTATGAGGGGGATGTGGGAGGAGCACTCATAAATGGTCCTTGTATGAAAAATCTAAAGCAGTCTTCTCGGGGAAAAATAAAAAGGTTTCTGTGAAAATCCCATGGAAAGAATTTATTCAGTTCTTTCAGTAACTCACAGAAGTTGCAGGTAGCATTTCTTGAATTACTGGACATTCTTTCTTTCTTCTGAAGGGCTTATGCCTAACAGGAATAAGGAAGGTTGCCTCCCTGCTTTCGCAAAAGGCACAGCTGTGTGTTTCACAAATGCAAAATGCATTAAGGCACAAGACAAGTATCTTTCCTTTTGTCTTGCAATGTGCTAGGCATGAAACAAATAATAAATAAAATAACAGAATAAGTGTGGCTGGGATTAGAATACTATTACAATACTCTGGAGTCTCTGTCATACTCTTTTATCTCATTCGTGGCAACCCACTTGCCAGTTCATATCACAGTTTGAGTAAGTTCTGCCAGGGTATCGGCTACACATGAGAACAAGAAACCCAGGATATATTTTTTATTAACTTGCTCTCTGCTTTGGTGTTTTTCAACAAGACCTGTGAATATCGCTGGTGAGTACTGGCCAGTACGGAAGGAGAGTACACTTTCTAACATTCCTTTCCAATGAACTCTTCTTCTGAAAAAACTGGTTGATATCAAGGCAAAATACATATCCCTCGAGTTTTTCCTGCCCTTTCTCGGATCTAATCCTTTGCTTGGATATGATGATATTGTATACGTTAGAAAAGTCTGGTGAAGATGTCTGTCTCTAGGAACAATTGTGTAGGTTGTAGCAGTTTGGTACATACAGGAAGACAAATGTAAACTGTATAATAAACCCTGGAACTCACCCTGGAATGGCTCTAATGGAGTTAAACTCAGCCCCGAGTGCTGTGATTGCTCCACCTTTATATTTTATCTGACAGTTCTCTTTCTCTCCCTGGATTGTCATGTAGCCCTTTTGCTCTGTCTGTTCACATTACACAGTAGCTCCTCTGGTGTCTCTTTCAATTTTTTCCATACAAATGCATTCACTGTGATACATTAAAATTTGTGCACAGAAGACTTCCTTAGGCTCACTGTTGCTTTGGCACACTTACTTTATGCATAAATAATTAATAATGATAATACAGGTTAATAAATAAATGCCTGGCCAAAATATCAGGAGCATCTACAAAAGTTAATTTTCACGATATATGTCTTCATAGACTGATAGCATAAAATTTCCCTTGTCAAGGACCTCCAAATTCTTCCGTAGCTTCACTGGTTTGTGTCTATATCAGCAAATGGAGGAACCTGCAGCGACATAAACTGATGGTGACGAAGGCTTTGATAAGGAAATAGATTCAGATTTGTGAGAAAAGACCATACGTATCCTCATGCAGGGGCAGACAAAGCAAACATTACTGTGCATGGCCCCTAGCTTTACAGGTTATATTGCTACATAAATACGGACTTGGTGGATGTTTTAGTTTCAAAGGAGAATTGACAGGTAACGTTTGATATGAGGATGTCGAAGTTCTGCAACTGAAAAGTTAACATCTCCTTGAATAACTTTAGTGCTCCTCCTCTTTCCTGAGATGACTCTGGATGTGATTTGAGCTGACACCCACAGTTGTGTGTTTGAATAGCTCTATTCAGTGCTAGGTTACAGTTTACACGTCAACTTCCCAGACCTAAAAATCATGAAACTCTTGATTATGTTTGTCAGCCCATCCTGAGTTTTTACTTCATTATGAAATTTATTGAAAAAGAAATATTGAGCACTTGATTTCCCTCTTTCAGATCTCTTTTAAATGTTAGAGAAAAACTTACTGAATAATATAAGTTCCCCTCAAAGGATTTGTGTCTTCCTGTATCAGTAGTGGCTTATAAACCAGAAAAATCTACTTTAAGAACTTTGCACAACTAAGTTCTCTGTTGTTAGTATACAGTTTTGGCCTCTTTGATTTTAAAGTATATAAATCCAATATAAATGAAAATGTATACAAAGAATTATATGATCTATATACTTTTCACAGAAGATTTAAATATTTAAAATGAATGAATTCTGAAAGGAACAGCTTTGAGTGTTATTGACTGAAAAAGCAGATGGTGCAAGGATACATTAGTGTCACAGAGCATTACCTTCATCCTTAGGAAAAGAGATGGCATCTCAGTGATGCACTGGGCTTTTTTCATTGCTTTCTAGGTGGTTCAAGTCATAAAACATGAAAAACCCTTTTTCTTACTGAAGTTGTGTACCAAAGAAATTAATGTATCTCTGATTTACTCTTTGCATATAGATTTCTTCTCTAAGGGGAAAATTCAGCTTAAAGCTGGTAAGTCATTTAAGTCTTACCTAAAATCTTAAAATAGAGTGTAAGTATGACTTAAATTATGCATGAACCTTGAGCTAGCAGGAGGGTAAACCCAATTTCTTCAACCCTCATGTATTAGACGTAAGCCATTTTCAGTTATAAGGAGGATGAAGGTTTGGCACATGAAGACACCTACTTGTCTTTTCCAACTTACTGTTTTTCCAGAGGTCCAAATCTTTTTCCATCACATAGTCATGTGAAACATGTTTCTAAAAATAATTTCTGAGTTTTCTAATAACAATATTTACAATTATCCAAAACCTGTCATAGCATAACAGGTAAATCTGTGCCAGCCTCAGAGTGTATTCTGTAAGGGCCACAGTGCCTCACTCCAGGCTCTGCCATGCTTCCAAGGGTTCTCCCAACTCAGCGAGCAGCAGCCAGCATGAGGCAGACAGGCAGCCACCTTCTGTCCCACCCAGCTAAGTTCTCTACTAGAAAAACAAACTAGGAAAAAACCCCGTGAACAAAGCAATAAAAGGGATCCTATTCATCACAGAAATGTATTTCATAAAAAGAACATTCTTTTAATTAAGCATGTTATTCTCAGTTCACTTTAAAATAGTCTTAGGACAAGATATTTTGCTAGAGAGACTGCAGGAATATTAAATACTTAGCTTTTTCTGGCATCACTCTGAGGTCACCCTTGCCTCTTATATCATTACCCATCTTCTCAAACACACAGGAATGGCCAAACCTGTTTGGGGCCTCACCGTGTGGCTGTGACAGACCCAGGAAATGTTCCCATTCCAGTATGACATTTTAATTTCCATTAATTTCCCCCTACTTTAAAAGAGACTCCTCTGGACAAAGTTCAACATGCAAAGTCTGTGTAAGTATTCCCCGGGGTTTTCTGTTCAGTCAGACATTGAACGTGTGTCTGGATGGCACCTCATGGCAAGCAGCTGTACGTCAGCAGGCAGAAGGAGCTGGATGACCTCACAAATCTTTTGCTGGTTTAATTGCTGCTGTTTGAGCAAGGTTAAAATAATTTATACTATGCCATCTGAGGCTGGGCCTTGATCCAAGCATGCACAGCAATTCACAGTCTCCTCCTAAAGAAGATGCTTAGAGTGCAGGGGCTTGCCCTCTCAGCAGGGGGGCAAGAGACATAGAGAAATAGTCTCTAGAGATTATTAGAGAAGTAGAAAAATAGTTGATGCTCCCGGCTTTCAGGAATAGAAAAATAGTCATGCTTTCAGAAGAGAAAGCAGCATCAAAACATGCCTTGGCAGCACAAGTGACTTTGGAACTGGGATGCACCTACTGCAGGAACCCCTTAACCAGACCTCAGAAAGAAAAACAAACAGTACAACTCTCTCTTCGACATAATGAGGGGAGATTCTGGAAACCTCTGCAGACTCTCCAGCTATGCTCTGCCTTGCACCATTTACCTTCCTGTGCTAATTAGGAACTGTTCACAGAGAACTTCTACAAAACCATGGAGAAGAATCTCTGTACCTCTATATCTGTCACACTTGTCTTTTGTATTGCAACTGTAGGAACATACAGGAGCATTAGGGAAGAGAACTTTAACTTGGGGCTCTATTTAAAAAAATAATGTATTTGCTTTAGCTCCAGGAATATGTTAATCTATAATTAAAAAAAAAAAAAGAAAAATTGGCGGGATTTTTTAATGATGACCTGACTTGAGCAAAAGTGATGACAAACTGTGAACTGAAATTAACCATCAGAGCTCCTTTGGTTCAAAACAGTCAGCAGATTCATTTACTTTGGTAAAATACTAAATAACTATGGAAGTTTATAGACTTCAGACATGCTGTTCTTTATATATTGTTATACATTTGGAAGAAATGCAGAGAGGATTTATTTGCTTGCCTTTAAAGGTTTAAGTTGTTAACACAGAAAAAAAATTATCAAATGAGAAAGCATTCCTACAGTAACTTGACTGGTGAGTGCAAGGTGATTCAGACTTGACGCAAAGGGTCCACAGGACGATACTGGCTATACTAATGCATATGCATAAGAGCATTACAGGCAGCCACAGTGAGCGCATTTGGATACTCTTCTCACTATTGTTCTAGTGAATGGAATCAAAACAATCCCTTCAAAGCTGCAAATACACATGTTTTGAATAATCCGTTCAGCCCCAGTCAAACTTGCAGATGAGCTTTTGGAGTCTGAGCACAAGCTGAAAAAAGAGCAGCTTATTTATTTATTTAAGGAGACAAGAAGCAAAAATTAGGTCCCAGATGCCCCTTTTTGATGGGTCCAGTTATGACTCTGAAACCGTGAGTTGTCAGTAAAAGAGTGAAGAGATGGGGAAATGTCTTTGGATAGACAACTCAGAGTATCTGGAAAGCAGTCACAGGCCCCAGGTAGGTTAAAGGTAGGATTCATTGCATTTACATTAGTCTTCTGGAGGTTAGGCATATGGTATGATCCACTTACAGTCTGTGGAGAGAACAAGGCTCTCGGAGAAAGTGATTAGTCCAGCCCATCTCAGGAAGGGATGAATTTTTGATTTAAATTGCGGGTCTTTTGCCTATAAGATCAGCTGTTGTTTCTGTAGGTGATTAGCTTGATTTAGATATTTAGCATTTAAATAGCTATAATTAGTAGAGATTAGCCCTTAAATGCTGTACCTACTTGATAAAATACATGCTCTTTCTCTTCTAAAAGGCAAGTTTGTCAGTGAAAGTAGGTGCTACAGGTTTCAGCTGATGGTGAAATAAAGGTCAACATCACATACTGACTGTCCACTGTGAGTCCCTGATCAGGTACAAGGGCATGTTGAGGTCCAAAATGTTGGTAAATAGTGGCATTCTGACTACTCCTGTATTGGTCAGTCCTGGAGGGCAAGGCTGTGTCACAAGAAAGACAAGAAAGACCCATCTTATGTGTCAAAAAAAAAAAAAAAAAAAAAAAAAGCATGTCACATCAAATATTTATAAATCTGATGTTTCAGGTTTTTTTAATTTCCAGTGACAACTTAGACAAGTGGAAATAGGCTGGTTACATGAGCAGAAATTAAATGAAACACAGTGAGAAGTGGCAGGTTTCCTCTCTTGTATGGGTTAATGAGATCCTGTAGGACAGCAAGAAGGTGGTTTTAACTGTTCTGATTAGCTTGACCTAAAAGCCACTTCATGATTCACACACAGAAAATGTAATTTAAAACCATCAAATTGATGATCAAAACCAGACTAGTTAACAATAGAGATTTTAAAATACCCTCTTCACAGCATCTTCTCCTCCTTCCAACCCCATGCCAGGTTTTAGTGAATATAATGTCCTGGGCTGTGAACAACTCCCACCAGAAATCTTGTATGTTTTAAACAGAGAATACCTTTTCAGCACTCTTTCAAGCGACATCTTTAAATACACCAGATATAAATTCAGGACGGCCATGTCTCACCCTTTCTTAGCCCTTCTTCCTGACCCCCAAAGAAGTAGTCTCTTTGAAGGTGCCGTGTTCTTAGCTTGCTGGTGAAATCTTTCTGGGAAGGAGCTTGCTGAAAGCCTTCACTGCATGGGAGTGCACTGCTGGATGTCTGCTATGGGGAAGCTGTCCTGGAAACCCACTGGGAAATCTCTTGTTATAGATGAACACTGTCCACACTCGATTTTCCCCCTGTTGCTAGCTATTTTGTTGGTGGTGCATCTTCATTACTGATGGGGAACTACCAGCATTTTAATCAAGGGCACCTCATTGTGATCTAACTGCTGGTGAAAAGGATAAAAAAGGATATATTTGATCCATCCTTCTAGCAAGGCAGAATTCTTCCCGTTGAATACTACAGTGGCAGTCAGGTAAGACTCTTCAGATGATTAGAGGGAAGATCTGAGCTCTATTCTACAAACAGTAGTTTGAAATGAAACCTAAGCTGGAGGTTCTGCTGTAATGAGAGGAACAGGTTGGACAAATGAGAAAGATACAAGACATCTTCGTAGTGTAAATCAGCACATTAAGTAATATTTGTACTTGTAAAGGACTCCCTTTATATGTGTAAGAAACATATCTGGACAAGGGATATCAGCCATAGGAGTCAGTTCCTTTTTTTTTTTTTTTTTCCCATTAGTACATAGCCCGAAGTCTTTTCTAAGCCAGAAAAAATACATCTCCTTAATGTGGTCATTGTCCTAGAGCAAATTAGTAGAGATCATCAAATCATTCATTCTACTGAAGACCATTTTCAATCTCTCTCATTAGCACAATGTTCAATCCAGTTAAAGCTGGATCAGACTAAAGTGAGCAACTAATGGACTGAAACACTGCATTTTTTAATACAAAAGCTCTTGAACTCAAAAATACAATACCTCAAATACAAGATCAAATGATAGATTGTAGCATTTTCTCGAGAAGGACTTTAAAAATAGATTATAATGTAGCCATGCCTGATTTCTTACGGAAGAAAAAAAATATTATAAAGGGATTATATCCACACGATTCGACAAAGACCAAGTTAAATCCCGATTTATAATTTGGAAAAGAGGAATGGCTTTTTTTGTGTGTGTCTGAATATCATGAAAGTAGTGATAAAAGGGATAACCATCCACGATTAGAGCCTGTAGTCTATGCAGATTTTAAAACAATGCAGGTGCTGGCACACATTCCTATTTGCGCCTACCAGGCCAATTCACCAGCGTAAGACTGGTGAGATTTGTATATATTGACTAATGTAAGGTAGGTTTTACAATTGCATGTGCAGAACAGGCAGAGGGTCTCATATTTCAGTCTGGCATGGTCCCAACAGCACAGTTCTGAACTTCTGGCTACTGGTACCTATACTGGTATCACGAATGAGTGATCGGCGTTCTGCAGGGGTCCCAGGACACGTTTAACACACATCTACGTGCTCAGTTACAGGCAGACGTTAGGTTGCTCTGCCAAGCCAGTGGGAGGCAAATGAAATCTCTCTAGGCAAGGTGGCAATTTGCTTTGCCTGAGGTAATAGACTGTGTAATTCACTCTGTGGACATATGCAGGGCGGACATATGCGTGACCGTGTAATTTTTCATTTCAGAACTGTTGCTTTACTTAAATAGCTTTCACAAAGTGGAAAAAAAGAAAAGCCCATACTGTTCTCCTTAAAATTGTCTTGAAAATTGGCTGAAACTGACTCTATAAATATAAGTTAATTAGTGAATAGAATTGTGAGTGTGATTTTTTTGTTCCAGTAGCAACAACATGAAAGACATGCAGACCGCTGTACAGTCCTGGTGCCCTGTATAATAAAATATGCAAAGAAACTGCAAAACCAGATTCACAGTAATGATGGTAGAACTGTAGTAAATACCAAACAACTTAGCAAAAATAAATTTGCTTATCTTATCCAAAAGTAAATTGAAAGTTAGATTTTTGATATGTTTACCTCTAAAAAGGGGAACTCCTGCTCACTAAGAATAGTCTTAGCAGGGATCGAAAATACGCACTGGAAATGGAGGACAAAACTCACATTTTAAAGACAGCACAGGTTTAACATTTACTACTGAAAAAAGTAATGCTAAAAAGTGGCGATTTGCTTTCTGGAGGATATACTTTAATCAGAAATGATCATTGGGCTCTGACACATCAGTCAGTGTAGATAGTCACTTCTGGCCTTCAAACTCCATGAAAATATAAGTGCCTGGTCTCAGAAATGGATAATATCAACATTTCACTCTCTGCTAAAACTGGCCAGAGTTTTGAAAAGCCACAAATAGCAAGGAGTGGAGCGGGGTTTCGCTCTCTCTTTAGCAAATTTCACCTGACTTTGTTCATAAAATATAATTAGAGTTTCACATAATAAAAGGTAGCCAGGGAGCTGGATTTCCAAAGGTATTTGGCTCAACGTTTCTCATCAGAATTTTTTTGAATATACAATTGTAAACTTTACATATAGCCACAATATGTCAAATTTGGGGCCACCCTAATGTCTTTGAAAATATGAAGCCATCAGTATATCTGGGGCTTAATTATGCATTAGCTGTTTCTTAGTGCAAGAGAATATTTATGTTCTGGAAAGCTAATTTTGTTGCGATAGCTTTCAACCTATAGCTGTAAGAAAATGTTTTTGTCCTTGAAAAACATACAATGAAAATTTGCTTCTCATGGAAAGGTGTTGTTTCCCATTCATTTATAACAATGGAAATAGAATGTTTTCCAGATTTCTTTTGTGCACTGTATTTATTGGAAAAATGTCTGTTTTATTCAAAATTTTACGTTGTGAAAAAGAATCCTGTGAGAAAATGAATCCTTTGAGAAGTTCTAGTTGTAATAACAATGTTTATAGCTAATAATCATTTGGGGGGGGTAGTGTTTTTGTTTTAATTTATTTTGAACATTGTGAAGGAGAAATAGCCTTTCTGTGTCTTGAATGATGACCAAGTTGTTTGTCTCCCCTGTTCAGTTTATATTGTTTGACATTTTGAGGGGAATGACTTACAGTTCAGAGGCGTTGAAGTTAGGATCATCACAAGCTCTTATTTTAGTAAAATAAACACATTCCTCTCTTACTCCTCTTGCCTGCCAGCGCTGACAATGATAGGTATGCCGAAAACTGGCAGGACTATTAATGTGCATTGGGAAAAGACTTGGAAAAGCATAGAGCAAAGAGCTTTTTGCTATTATTGTTGGAAAATTTCTTAAACCAGTAACAAAATCCAACAGGTTAGAACCCAAATTTTCACAATTATAGTAATTAGATAATTCAAATCTAATTTGTGCCACGCTGGCATCTATCAAGATTAAGTATAAAAACCCCCACCCAAACCTGATAGTGTTTAGGAATGAGGTTTTTTCCCTGTGTACAATGGACTGTCTTGCAGTGCCCTAAACTTCATGAAACTCAGCTTTTTGAATGACCCAATCTCCTGGTGTCTACACCTTTCCCTGTCAGCAAAGACCAAGAAACCAGGTGGCTGGAACTGCTTGTTTAAATTTCTTGTTTCCTTCCTTTGCATTGCCATCAGTGTGACCTTTCAGTATCTCACAACAGACTAACTGGCCTTTCATGGGCTAATATTCCAAAACCTGTAAGTTTAACTGTGCCTGTAATTACTGGAAAGCTACATAACTCTTTATACAGACAAGAAAAAGGGAAACATTTCACCCATTTTTAAAAAGGGTAGAAGGGAGGACCATGAGAACTACTGTCCTGTCAGCCTCACTGCTGAGCCTGGGAAGGTCATGGAACAGATCCTCCTAGAAGCTCTGCTAAGGCACATGGGGGACAGGAGGTGATTTGAGACAGCCAGCATGGCTTCAGCAAGGGCATGTCCTGCCTGACCAACCTAGGGGCCTTCTATGAGGAAGCAACTGCAGCAGTGGACAAGGGAAGAGCTATGGATGTCATCTACCTGGACTTCTGTAAGGCCTTTGACACAGTCCCCCACAACATCCTTCTCTCTACATTGGAGAGATGAATTTGATGGGTGGACTGTTCGGTGGATAAGGAATTGATTGGATGGTTGCATCCAGACTATAGTGGTCAATGGCTTGATGTCCAGATAGAGATCGGCAACAAGCGGTGTCCCTTAGGGGTCCGTAGTGGGACCAGTGCTGTTTAATACCTTAATCAATGACAGAGTGGGATGACGTGCACCCTCAGCAAGTCTGCAGATGACACCAAGCTGAGTGGTGCAGTTGACATACCAGGGGGATGGGCTGCCATCCAGAGGGACCTGGACAAGCTGAAGAAGTGGGCCTGTGTGAACCTCATGAGGTTCAACAAGGCCAAGTGCAAGGTCCTGCAGCTGAATTGGGGCAATCCTCAGTATCAATACAGGCTGGGGGGGGAGGTACATGGGGACCAGTGCTGTTTAATACCTTAATCAATGACAGAGTGGGATGACGTGCACCCTCAGCAAGTCTGCAGATGACACCAAGCTGAGTGGTGCAGTTGACATACCAGGGGGATGGGCTGCCATCCAGAGGGACCTGGACAAGCTGAAGAAGTGGGCCTGTGTGAACCTCATGAGGTTCAACAAGGCCAAGTGCAAGGTCCTGCAGCTGAATTGGGGCAATCCTCAGTATCAATACAGGCTGGGGGATGATGTAACTGAGAGCAGCCCTGTGGAAGAGGACTTGGGGGTGAAACACTATAACAGGTTGCCCTGAGAAGTTGTGGATGCCCCACCTCTGGAAACATTCAAGGTCAGGATGGATGGGGATCTGAGCAACCTCATCTAGAAGATGTCCCCCGCTCACTGCAGGGGAGGGTTGGACTAGACACCCTTTAAAGGTCTGTTCTAACTCAATCATCTAATGTATGATGCTAAGGTGACCAGTTTTACCCGTGTTAACTTTTGCAGCACTGTTGTTTCTAACATTAACAACTTCCACCCCCACCCCGCCCCCCACTTTGTTGCCAGGAAAAGGAGGAATGAAAACAAAAACGTTATTTCTGTGCCTGCAAGACAAACAGCACAGTTGACAAGACACTGTGTGGGTGGCAGACTGAAGAAATCTTGGCTCGATAAGGCAAGGCACAAAACAAGCCAATATTCACCCTCACTATCACAAAACAGATACAGATGGTATTTTTCTATACTTCACTCATCACATTGCTTACCTCAGTGCTTTGTCCTCTACAGCAGTTTCAGTAAATCCTGACCTCTGTCAGGTAACAGGACCGTGGGCTTTTGTAATCCCAAAATAGGTCAGGTATCTGAGGACAGAAAATAAAGGTCAATTGTCTCTTTGCATCATTCCTGTAAACCGCGGCATTATTACAGTGGTCTAGGTAATTTAAACCAACCAGAACAAGAGATTCTGCCAGAGCTGCTTCTGCAGCTCTGAATTCAGCTTCAGGAGACAAACAAATCTGTATGTCAGGGGCAACACACAAAAAAGGATCTCTCAGAATAGCAACCTATTAAACTAGACATAAAATAAGAAAGGAAGGGGAATGGGAAAGACAGAAAGAGAAAAAGAAGTTCCATCCATTGTCATGCCTTCCTCTTTGTAACTTCAAGTCTGAATTAACAAAAAAACAATTGAGCTCATCATTACTAAAGAACCTTTAAAACACTCACGTAATCTTCCTTTCCCCTGTAGTTTCCATGAAACAGATGCATATGCATATTAAGTTATATTTTATGATTCATCTGGGGCTTCTTAGCTGAGATGTATCTTTTTGTTTGCTACAAGAGTAGCCTGGATTAAATTTTTTTTTGGCAAATTAATTCTTACTGAATGATGGGGTTAGGAGTGTAGTTCCCAAAGTTGCAAAATTATTTCTTCTACTGCACAACAAGCCAAAGTAATGCATAGCCAGGTTCTCATAAGCTATCAGGGTGCAACCATAAGGTTACATGTACTGACTCCACTTAACGCATTAACAGAAGTCAGTCCTACAGTATGGAGAAGAATAGGTTCAGCTGTGGGATGGCAGCATTAAGTGACCGTTTGCAGGTGGCTCTTGATGGGTTACAGCTTCTCTTTATCCACCAACTCATTTTTGAAGCCTTCCTGATGTATCTGAATGCTTCACTTCTGCAAGGTGATGCTGAGAGAGGCCAGACAGCTACGTCTGATGCATTTAGTCCTGAGTTTCAGCAGCAAGGTGATGGCTAGAATAAAAGCACCAAGTAGCTTCTGGGGTGATGGACCACAGCATGCTGCAAGGTCATCAGTCCTGATCGCTGCACAGGGAACACTTGCACTAATAACATGAGATTGTTTTTAGTGAAGACAGAGTGAGTTAGGTTGCCTCGTGTAACAGAAGAACTTAGATTTAGCGAAGGCACAGCCAGCTGAGTGCCGGGGAGAACTGGCTGGTTGTTCTGTTGCTCAGGTTGTTTTCCCCATCTCTAGCATTAGCTTAAGAATCTTGAATAGCAGAGATACTTCACTCCATCACATCATACAACTGCAACATAAACAGTTCTGCAAGCAGGTCTCCAAGGGACAGGTCATTAAGGTTTAGTGTGATTTAAAAATGTAATAGGTTTATAGACCTTGTCATATACTATAGGGGAAGCTTTTTTGGTATGGTATTGTTTATGTAACAAGTCCCAGGATGCTTCATGAAACTTCAGGGCTCTTGCACTTGATGTTTGGAATACTGTGCACGCAGTCACATACTTGTTCATTTCATTTCTATTTTTTGCAGATTGCCAGATAATTGTGCCACACGAGCTCACCTTTCATGGAAAAATATGGACTTCTAGAGGCAAAGCTACTTCTAGTAACACTAACAAAGTAATTCAGAGACTTCCACTTGAATCTGCAGACAGAAGCACTGAAACCAATGAGAATCACCCCTCCCATTTATTGAACTTCAAAGGGAAATAACAGCAATTAAGTAATATCTTTCTTCTAATTCATCAGAAAAATTGCAGCATTAAGTGTATCTGTTTTAACTTCCTTTTATCATATGACTGTGAGAGTATGCGTCTATCTAACCAAATGCCTTTTTTTCTCTCTGTAGCATATTGTATCTCCATAGTAACATCTTATAAATAAAAGACCATTTAATTTGGGTGATTCTATTTTTAATCAAATAATTACTTATAATTATCCATTTTTCTTCTAAACACACTCAAAAATACGTAAAAAATAAAATTGTGTCAAGACTTAGTTATTGTAAGATGATATATTGTGGCACAATCCAAATTACTGACAAGGTATGTAACATCAGGGAATAACGAAATGAAACCTGCCCGCATCCAAATCGGTTTTCACTCTTTTCCATAAAGCATGCAAAATCTCAGGATAAAATAACTCAATTGTTAGTCAGTGCCAAGAGTCAAAACAAACCTCATCTTTCCCGATGCCAGGTCACCTGAAGTGACCATCTCAATTATCAAACCACAGTTTTACATCTTGACAGCGTTCTTTGCCGTTGCCTTGGTGTGTCTAAACCTTCCAGTGACTAAGGATCTTTTATCCTTTCTTGTACTAGCATAGGTCCAGTTGGTTTTATGCCAATGTTATTGTTTATGGTTCATTAATTCTTTTATTGCCCTTGTGTTCCCCTCCAGCCTTGGTTTATTTTCTCTAAACAAGACAAGAAAACTTTTATCAAACTTTATTCTGTCTTTAAGTGTTGTTTCATGTTGTCCTGTATGCTTCAGCTCAAGTAATAAAAGAGCTCTACCATCAAACTGGTTATCAGAATACCTTTATTTTCTATATACAAGGATATAGAACTATTTATTGTGTTGCAGATAAATTTTAACTAGTGGCTGATTTTTTTTTTTTTACCTTGCCTGGTATTTCTGAGTGCAGTTTTTACTTTTTCTCTTCCCTATTACATTAGTGACTCACAGGTATGCTGTGACTGTCAAGCTTTCACATGTTTAACTACAAATGCGTAAGTATTTCTTTCCTTTCTAAATGCATGGCTTTGTTATACCTCCTTTGTTCAGTTAAAAAAATCTTTTAATTATCATGGCTAGATATTCCTACATTCTGTCATTATTATTAGTAATATTTGTTTTAAGCCTGTTTCTGGAAGGTCAAAATCTCCCATAAAGACAGTAAATCTTCCCTAATGCTAATATTTTTCTCTCTAATAACATTATGGAGATCTTTATCCAGTGCAAATTAAACTCTAGGGGGCTAAAGCAGACATCCAACATTATCCAACCCTTTTTATGATCCTTCCTTAAATTGTTTTTTACTCAAATTTATCCATTGTTATCCACACCCCCTCCCACCCCTTTCTTTTTCAGCTTGGCACGTTATGAATATAACAGTCTTTCACTATACTGCCTTTTATTTCTAGCTTGCCTGAACAATGTGTACTCTTCCTATTTATGTTGCACCCTATTATTATTATTCTACCTCAGCTGGGTTACCCTAATTATATCTGGCTCGGCCTTTTGCACCATAATTTAGTTTTCTCTCTTTTGTTGTCCAGATGATTTTAATTCATGTACTCACATTCCCATTGCTTCTCAGTAGTCCCATATGATTTCCTAGCTAGATCAGGGACATTTCAGTCATGGCATTGCTCACCTGACTACTGCTGTCACCAGGGTTTTCTCCTTCAAATTCCTCAAATGACTCTTTCCTTGCAGCGTCTCCAGTGACCTGTGCATCCTGATGCCTGTGGCATCCTGAGCAGCCAGGAGTGGAGTAAAACAGGCCAGAAAGCAAACATCCAGTCCCTTCTCATACAAGAGGTCTATAGTTATGAAAAGACACTGAGAGAGGGGGACAAGAATAAAAAGTATTGAAATTCAAAGACAGTCATTTGAAAGGAGTTCACTTGCTCGTAAGATAACTCACATGAGCAGAGAGCTGGTGGCCTCCTCCACTCCCACCCCAGGAAATTCAGCTGCTGAGGGTTTTCACAGTTTCTGGAATTGGTCTCTCTTCATCTGCCACTGTACGGGCGCTGTGTTTTTAGGATGATGTGGGTTTGACAGAGCACTGGCTTTGATATTAGGAACAATAGAGTCTCAGGTGTTTCCCCAAATTTCCTTAACACAACAATTGAATATTGATCAGTTAATAAAGGCATCTCTGGGCATACCAGGCTTTCAGAAATGAAACTGATGCCTATGATGCTGCATGATTTCATTGTAGTGTGCTATTTTAAATTCTTTTTAGTAGGTAAAATCTTGCACTGGTGGAAAAGTCCCACATGTGCAACAACTTTTTCCCCACCTAGCATCTCTCTTTCTCCATTTGAAGATGTGAGAAAGTTGTTACATTACAGATGTTGCATTGGATAAAGAGTGGGTTGGCTCTTTTTCTTTTTTTCTATTCTGTAGAACTCTGTGACAAAAATGCCTTGAAATTAAAATAAAAAAAAATTCTAAAATAAATCCAAAGACACTGAAGGTAGAATCTAAGATTTTGGAGAAGAGGGCTTTCTTAAAGGACTTGCAGGCCAGGCAGAAAAAAACCTGTATGGAGTCAGGTGAAGGTAAATAGAGAAGTCATAGCTGGCAGTGAGAATAAAAATGGTAGGATTTATTCTTTGTGCAAACAGTCAAGCAAGAAACATTGTTTTGGTAGGAAATGAATGGGACAAATCTGACCTTCATTATTGCAGATCCTCGGAACTATTAAATAGGGCAAGTACTGAAATAGGGTTTAAGGCTATTTTTGCTGCCACTGGAGCAGCACAAAAGTGTCTTAGTGGGGATTGAGATCCAGCCATAGGACTCTGTTAATTAAAATAGCCACTATTAAGATATTTACTGTCCCTAATAAACAGAGCTATGCAATTTGTACTACTGAGTAAACAAATCATGCTTTAGAAGTTCCCAACTGGCTATTACAGTCTAGTCTGTCAGTTGTCATTTAGTTACAAAACCAATTTTCCATGTAGTTTATTTGCACAAACAACATTTTTTTCAAAGAGCTTCATGGAAAATGAAATCATATTAAACAAAATTAAAATTAGGTTAAAGTAATGTTAATAATCTGACAAGCTCCCCAAGGCCAAACTAGTCAAAGATTTTTTTTTAAATTTCATGCTGAGTTTTTTTGATGTGTTCACCTCTCTAGGCAGACTTACACTGTGTTAAAAGAGTGATCATTACTGCTTCTTGAATCCTGTTAATTATGCATGCTTGTGCAGGGTTATTTGTAATTGGTCCCTCTCCAGATATGCTCTCATCTTTCTCTATTTTCATGAAAACTAAAAAAATATTCACGTCAGCTATCATTTACTCTCTCCGTTTATATGTTTCAGGTGTCCTACACTGATGTGGCCCAATTGGACAGATATTATCACATGGATTTTCTTTGCATGGACAAGTTGGATCTGCCAGCAATGCGTTACTGGATCACCAACCAGTTTAGCATGCTATAATCGTAAACAACGGGCAATGAATTTTTAGTTTAAACACATAACACTTTTCATAACTTGCATATACAGCTTAATACAGTAAATCTACCGGGATAAGACAGAGACCTCATGCCAGGCACCTGAGGAATTTTCACAGAGCAGGAAGCCAATGGGGGTCATACTGCAATATAGACCTTTGGTGAGCAAATCAGGTGGTTCTATTTGCTCTTTATAGTCTGAACAGTTACAGTCCCCCGATCTTCATTAACACTACGTGCCTTCCCATCTTGTAACGTGTACCATAGCCATCTTTTGCAAGTAGAAGCAATACTTTAGTCTCTCACTTACAAAATTTATTTTATTTTAAAATAGTATAAGCTTTTTTTCTGCAGGTATTATCCCAGTATCTCGCGTTTTGCCCGTGTCATTGAAACATTTTTGTTTCTACTGAAGAAAACTCTGCCCCTGAGTTATCAGCCTGACCAAAGATTGTAGGTTAGGCAACACTGCAGGGAATCTCATTACAGCTGGAGCAGCTAAAACATTGTTTTCCACTGAAAAATACTGAAGGATGGGCTTGCAAAGTCTGTAGATTTCTGTGGAAATCTCTTTTAATGTGCACAAACCACCCTGCAGGACCTGAAAGGATTGTTACCAAGTAGGTTTTCAATAATATTTGATCTCTTCTATAAAATTTACATTGCTCTACAATCCTTACTGAGCTTTTAGCTCTTACATTTGTAATATCAGATGAGGTTTACTGAAAAAGGAAAATATTGAAGCTGCAAATAATTATAGCTACATGCCTATGCACCTTTTTCCTGATGACAGTGATGCAATGAAAATTTGTCAGTGAAGATGGTGTTTGTGAAGAACAAGGTCTTAAACTGCCGTGAATGGCTTTACCTTTGGGCAGAGACTTCTGGTTTTTATAGGATATTATTTTTTCGCATGTCCTTCAGCATATGCTTATGCAACCAGAACTGGTCTTGTTATTTATATTTCACAATACTTCAAGCCAGCATTTTCTTTTCTTCCCCAGAGCTTTAGGTGAGCTGCTCTTGCTTGACTGCCTCTGAGCCTGCATCTGATTCCTGAGTGAATGTGCTTTCACACTGCTCAGATAAAGGGCTTTCACTGCAATCGTGACTTGCATGGGGTTGGACATTATACCTTTCTTACGTCTAGATCTACGGAGATGACGACATGCTGATTCATCTATGAATAATCAAAGTGAACTCTCAGACAGTCTCAAAAATAGACTTCTTTGCTCACACTTCTGTTAACCCCAAGATGCCTGAGCAGTAATGAGATGTAGGCAAAAAAAAGTGTCATGATATGTGCTCCGTAGGGATGTACATATATGTTGAAAATATGGTGATAAGACATAACAGTAGGGAGGGGAATAAGGTTTAACTAAGGGCTGCATCAAAAAACTGGACCTTAGAAGTCTTTTTCTAAAGGACACAGCCAGTTATGGCTTTCAGCTTCCAGTAGACCAGATCACGCTTTGATTCTCAGTGCTGCTATTTTGACCCATAACTCACCACTGAATGATATGAATTCAATTTTGTAGCATTAATTTCTCATTTAGACTTCTTCACATGCATTAAAGATTGGAGAATATTTTCTTTTTTCTTAAACTACTTTAATAAAGTCTACCCTTTTCCTTGAATAAACATTTTTCAACTAAAATTAGATGCTTGAGCATTGGCCAGTGAGGAGAGGGGGACGCTGGACACGTGCTCACTTTTAATAGTGTAGTAACTTATGGAAGGACACAGTAGCTGGGCAAATCAGAAACAGCTACAAATCTATTCCACCCCCCACCCCTCCCCCTCAGGATACTGTCCCAACAGAGTGAGGTGAGTTTGAATTGAAAGACATTTATTTCTGTAATGTTTTCATTTCAGCATCAACAACAGGGGATAAACTTTCACAATTTGTCTGGGAGACTGATTCTTGCCTTTTGCCTAGGAATCTGCCTGAAGATATTTTTTTCCCCACGTAACTCCCAAGCAATGTGTCAACAGATTAATGTGCATCCTTAGTTTAATGGAAAAAAGTAATTTCAGCAGCATCTGGAATTTACTCTTTATGAATTAGAAGATTTTATCAGCATTTGAGACAAAAAATTATCTATATTTGAGGTGTTACATTAATTTTGTTATTAATTCTCAGATGATTTATCTCATATTCCTCTAACGGTCACCAAAATTATTGTTGTGGTTTTATTTACTGAATGTTACAATTAGCTTTAGAGTTTAGAAAAACATCTTCTATCTGGTACTGTTTTATATTAAATTGAAAAGTAGAGTTAATGTATTCTAAAGAACTTCAAAATAAGGAATTGCTTTCTATTTAAAATACATGTTGCTGTGAGGCCTTCTGCACTGCTGGTATTTTTGTTTGTTTTACAGTTTGCAGACGCTGAAGTAAGGTGACCTTCCATCACACAGACTGCGATGAAGCTTTGGGGTGGCCTTGGGCACTGATATCAGCTGCACCTCAATTTAGTAATCTTATTGTCTCTCTCAAAATTAGGTCATCCAGAGCTAAGTCCTAGTTCTTGCCTGTGGGGATGCTACATACCGTATATTTCTATACAAAAGGATTTAAATGGAACTGTTCACCCAGTATTTGAAGAATAGACTCAGATTAACAGGAATCAATTTTTCTACAAATGCCAGGAAAGTGCATTCTTACTTTTGATGAAATAATATGGTATCTGGCTGATGGCTGAGATTCCATACAGCCCCTGTGTGTCATCCTTGTCCATGAGAAAAATACAAAACGATTTGCTGACCCTTAGCTTAGTACTTAAGAGCCATGTGACATATTCCATGAAAACTAGCATGTGTAAAGCATCATGTTATTATATACAGCTGTTAACGACCTAGAAAGTGAACAATGTGCTACTGACATATAAATAATACCTTCTGTGCACAGTTAAACATTGGTGCTGTTTTTGCCAGATTTTAAGCTCTTTTGAGGCCAACTGGAACAGCTGAAATAGAACATTAAAAAAAATGTTTTGATGCTGGGGCACAGATGGCGGTTGCCCAATGTGTCAAAATAAATGTTTCATTTTTGGTCTAATGTGGGAAAAATAGACCTTCTCAATTACTCCAATAATCGCAGGTGCAATAAATGCACTCTGTAGCTAAGAAGAGCTCTTTCAGATGGGCATTCAGAGGAATTCTATATATCCTACTTACAACAGCCCGAAAAGGTAAATTACCTTAGGCCGATGACTTACTGCCTTTGAAAGGGTTCTATAACAGCTGCAATCAAGCCTGAAGTTTTAATCCTTTATTTGGCACCTGAATTTTACAAACACAGGATTTCTCCTTCTGAGAGACAGTTTGACTGACAACAGATCTGTTAACTTTAAATCAATCACATATGTATGTTTAGGGAATTTGGAATGGTTTGAACAGACTGCAGTGCTTAAATGCTTGTCCAGATTTTTCTAGAAGGCTTTGATGGCAAGCAGAATAAATGGGAGAGTTAATCAAATGCAGGCAAATTGTTTTCACTGCTAACACCTGCCCAAACCTTACATGTCACTGGTATTGAACAGCCACATCAAGCTGGGCTCATCCACCGGCCTTTGCAGCAGCTGGTAAACCCCATCATTTCTCTTGTGTTTGTAAATGAGAGGACAACATCTACCTATTGAAAAGGGGCAAACCACCAAGTCATCCCACTGAGACGTTCAAACGCACTGAGGAGAAACTTCAGATAACACAGTGATCAGATAACACATCTGGGAGAAGATACCAGCCAGTTAGGGGACAACTTTTAAAATGGCTTCAGCTGCTGATACTGAGCACTGCTTGGTTACAGCTACAATGCAGGTCTTTGTGAGACGGAGTGAAGTTACAAAGAGTGAATGATAATCCTTATGCTACAGCACAACAGTAAAATGATTCACATTCTCTTACCCAATATTTTACTTCCCATGTGAAATTTAAATCTGCTCCAGCTGGTGCCAGTAATAGTTCTCACAGTCTGCGTGGCCAGTGAGGGGGTGGGAGGGAGGAAAGCAAAGCAAAGCAAAGCAAAGCAAACCAGCCTGTCCCCTTTTCAAACTGCGACACAGATGTACAACTGTATCTGGAAGATGCCTCTCATTTTCTCGAGACTGTGCCCTTCCAGGCAGCTCTACAGCTTGCTGTTGCAGAACTGTGGCTTTGTATTTTGTCACCTTCAGTGAGATTGCTGCTTTTCTGCTGAAGAGGTGGGATTGTTTTTTTTCCTTGGGTACTGCAGCACAGAAGGCAATGTGTAGCTTTTGGCTATAAGGGACCTGGCAAGGGTTGAAAAGCCTTAAAAAGCCAGTGGATACTATTGCAGTACTCATTGTCTTAATCTAAACCACCTAATTTCTTTCATGCTTCTTTTAAAATCTGTTTACAGTGTTCCATGTACCTTAAAGCATTGCTTTTCAGTGGGGTTAATTCTGTTTTCTAGGAAAAAAACCATTTGGACCAAAATCACTTATTTTTAAATTACCACTACGGCTGATTCTCTGCTCAAGGATGAAGTGGTCAGTGTGGGTTTTATGTGGATGATCCAAGAGAAAGGACTAACAAGGGGAATAAGGTGCACACAAGAAGTAATGAACAAAATAATGAACCCGTAGCCTGTCTTTTATGCTTTTAAAATGTTTTCTCATGATCATAAAACCAGGATGATAACTAAAACACTCAACCACAAAGGTATTTCAAGGAGAGCTACAGATGCATAAGAAGGTCTACGTAGTTTACTTCCTACTTTCAAAGGGCCAGCATGAGGAGGGACACAAAGCCCTAAGAGTAGATGACACCCCAATCTCTTATGTTTACAAGAAGAAAATTCTACAGAGGGGCCACAAATATCAAAGTGCTTCAACTTCAGATGGTTGTGATAGCAGCCACAGAATCAATTCTGCCTACATTCTGCTTTAATTCCAGGTGGATAAATTAGGGCCAGCAAGAAATGAAGCAGCAGACAGTGACTGGTAAATGACCCAAATAAACTAGGCCAACAAGAAGATTTCCAAACAGAGCATTGTTAGAGCCACAGAACTTGCTAGAGGCATAGGGAAGTTGTTGAGCGAGTTAATTGTCAGCGTCCCTCAAGTTATTATAGACAATTCTAAAGTTATGGTTGAGCAATTCAGCCTCTCATGTATGAGAAACACAGCACTTACTCAAGAAAATTACAGCACTTATTCTGAGTACAGAATTCAATTTCCAAGGATTAATAAGTAAATACCTTAATTAATGTATGACTTTAAAATAATTTTAAAAAGTCCTTTAAGAGATTTACCATCTTTTTCAGTCTTTTATTTGTCCTGAATGATCTTCAGAATAATAATTATGCAAGCATTTCGTATTTGCAATCTTCTACACCAGCCATAGTCAAAAGAGTGGTTATAATTAAATTAAATTATTAATGATTTCTGCCTGTAATTGTTATGACTAGATAGACTGCCATCTGACTCATTTAACTCTTAACTGGAGAAACTCATCAATATCTTATGGTTCATGGGGGAATTTCCATGTGCAAACTACAAGCATCTGAAATGATTTGAATTTGAACCTTGTGGCTTCAATTCTCTAGAAATCTTTCAGTAGTATTCAGTAGCATTCTTTGTTTATAAATCAAGACATTTCCGTGGAAGAGAAATATGTTAAAAAAAGGAGTTTAAGGTTTCTAATGCATGACAGGAATATAGAAAAGGTCTAATTTTGTCCAGCCTGTGCAAAACTGTATATGACTATTAGGAACCTTGTGCTTCTCTCAGACGAATTTCACAAGTGGCATCTTTCTGTCCCTTTGGAAGGGAAGGTACCGTCCCACACTTACAATGCAAGTGAAAGAGCAACTACGGCCACTGAAAGCGTGGTTTTAAAAAACTCTAAGGTTTTAAATGGTTCATTCCTTTTACACAGAGTTGGAATACCTGTTATACTTTGAAAATTGTAGGTTCCATTTAAAACCAGTCGGAAATACTGCAAATACCAGTAACACTTCAAATTAGGAGACATATTCTGAAAACATGGGCTGATTGCTCAAAACTGATAGAGGCAGAAACAAGCACTAACTTGATGCCTCTCTAATATGCCCCACAGTTCATTTATATGTGTGTTAGTGTGTGTACGTATCTCCATACATACACCTTATATACATGTGTACACACACACACACACTCATATATAGTTTACAGCTACATAACTCTAAAGTGCCAGTGAAAAGAAAAATAACCTCTTTGCTTTGCACAGTCTTTTCAGGTCAGCTTCATCCTTTGATGAGTGACAACAGTGGGGCTTTTTTCCAGAAAGGGTTCACTCCAGGAAGAAGCCATCTGGATGTCTTTGGTCTGGACATAGCAGAGTGTAAGAGGGAGAGTAGAACCCAAGAAATAGCAAGAAGATTTAGGGGCACCACGGAAGCGGAAAATTATGAACTTAGGCAAGTGTCTGAAAAGGGAAGTGAGAAGTGACACTTCCTGGTAGATTTGCACAAGTCTGGTGCTTTTGGGGAACGTCAGCAGAGGACATTTCCAAATTGGCTGTGGTGCTTATGTTTCAGTATTCATAAACAATCAATTACTAGGCAAATAAAATAATTACTGTGTGAAAGTGCAGAAATCATTCCAATCATTTTGCCACAGGTCTATAATCAGAACAACCCTTCCCTTATGTGGATGTTTCACAACAAATAATACAGGAAACCACGCAGAGCTATGTGCTGCACGGCAAAACCGTCTTCAGAAAGGAAGAATGAAGAAGAGGACACTGGGAATGCCTGGCACTGAAGTTGCGCAATGTGCCCGAGAAAGGACACGAGCGATCCCGTCACGGGATCCAGCATGTGACAGCAGGCAGGAGAAATGGACAGGGTGGGAGGACTGCAGTTTATTTATCTCCCTGGATAAATCCACATCTAGGAGGAGAGACAGAAAGACAGCAAAGCACATTTGAGATCACAGACTTGACACTACCCTGTCAGCACCTGGGGCTGTCAGGTGAGCTGAAGGCAGGACTGAACCTGTGCTGCCTTTCCAGAAGGACGTGAAAAAGTGAGTGGAATAACAGCAACGTGACCGAGTGCACAAACCAAAGTCAGATAATGAAAAATAGGAGGATATGAGAAGAACCATTGTGCATGAGGCTGGAAAGAGGGGGGAAAAAACCTAAAAGGAAGATCTCCTAACACAGCCCAGGAACAATTTCTTCCTGTTCATCACAGTTTGAGGTTCACAGATGCGCACAGGTACAACTGCTGGACTATGTAATACGTAGCTGCAAAATCAGGGCTACCTCTACCTAGAAAATGCTAGTCTTCGTGCAGTTCGTTAGGATCCTCACACATGGTTGCTTTATTTTTTTCCCCACAGATCAAAGGCTCAATCATTTTACATCAAGACCAAGTAAATGTACCAAATAAGGAAGATGAAACTTTGAACCAATAAGCTGAATAAGGTTTTGGGAAACTTTCGAGATCCTCAATTTTTCTACTGCTGGAAATATGAAATCTTGAATTATTTTACCAATTTTACTAGAAAGACAGAAAAAATAGAGAATTATAAAGAATGTGTTCTAGGATAGACAACACCCTGGAAAGTTTGCGAGGAAGGAATTAAATAAGAAACATCAAATTCCTAATGCAGCTCAAAGTTTGGCCATTAGATGCTAGAGGGGAGATAAGGAAGAATTGGATTCAATGTGGACCGTTACAGGACATACTGATAACATTTAGTTAAGCAAGCACCATCGTGGTTTTAGTCAAGAGGTTAAGGGTGTTCTTAATTTAAAGCAGTAACTAAAAACTGTTTTATCTTGCCGCATATAAAGAATTTCTGTTCAAATATACAGTTTACAAACAACCTGGAATCATAAATATTAAAATGGCACTTAAACCAAACAGTGCCACAAAAGCCAAAGCCGAGGGCGCTGGAGTGCAACACAATTTCTGAGATTTGCCACAGACAGGTCGAGGCACTGTCCTTTCTATTCTACCTCACCTCTACAGTACCTAGCTGAAAGAAAGGTTATTCCAAGGCTCTCTACTGAACACCAAACATAATGTAAACTGCCTGGAAAATTTTACCCTGTAGTTCTTACAGCACCAAGGTAAAAAAATGGTATTTGAAGTGAAATATATTACTGATAGATATGCTCTCTTGAGTTAAAAATGTCAACTTACCATTTCACTAAAGAATTGTTATGAAGTTAATTACTTTTGTAGATTAACAGGCAAGCCCTACTTTCAGCTCCTAATCACTGGATCTTTTCATACCTTTGCTGCTAGATTAAAGAACCTTCTGTAAGGTAGTTTCTGCCCACATAGGTACCTGTGGACAGGGATCAAACCACTTAGTTTTTTTTTCCTCTCTTTCTCCACAACCTGAACACATTACAAGCCTTTAGCCCGAAGCACGTTCCCAGTCTTGAGCTCATCTTCAAGGCTACTGCCCAAACCTTATCCAATCTTCTGACATCCTTTCTGAATGAGTGTCATGATAGGAACAGGCACACTTCTGCGGTCCTGCTCAATTCACTCCTTTGCTCATCCAGGTCACGCCTGTGCTCACACTATTTCAGCAGACACTTGTGCTCATTCGATTACCCCTCACAACCTCCTCCTCTCCTTTATGCCCCATTTCTCCTTCATTTCCACCCACTTTCCTCCAGGTTCTTCCCACTGTGGATGTGTGCCAGGACATGTGACCCCATGCTATGATGGAAAGCCTGCATTTAATGAGGTTTGCGGTTTGCCAGTTTTCAGATTAGGTTCTAAACCGTATGTCGTGCCTTTTCTGTTCACTGTGCTTTCAACCTAGGACCCATGGAAACCAGTGAAAAGGTTCCTGCCTGCAATTTCAGCTCTACAGATTATTGTTCTAAACTGAAAAAGGTTTGACTAAAGACTGCATAAATTAAACATTTCTTTGCATCCAGCGGTGGTTACACATGGAAGGAGAGCCTGTGCTGAGTTGTTCAAAACGATGCTTTGTCGGTCTCTTTTATGGTTTCACTGATTTAAATTCGAACTTCTGTATATCGTGCTTAAGTTATTTTATTCTTTGTCTAAGTAAAAGGACTTCTGCTAAAGATTTCTCATCCTACAGCTCCAGGGCCTTTGAAATCATACCCTGTATGTTTCGTCTCTATCAGCACTTTCCCCGCATCAATCTACAATGAACTACGTAAGCCACTTATACCAGACACTGTTCAAGTCATCCCAGATTTGATTGGCATATTCTGATCTCCCTGATTTTGTTAAGCAAGTGGAATCTTAATAACACACTGAGAAGATGAATGGGCTAATGAAGCAGATTGCATGATCTGGAATCGTTCCCTTAGCAGTAAAGTTCTGAACCTCTGACAGTAAGAGGATTTTTTTCTCTCTCTCCATTTTCCATGATTACTTTTTGCTCCTGGTGCAGTACACGGTTATGCAGGTGTCTGGCTCTTTTTAGCTACATACTGAAGACAAATAACATCTCAGTGTAATACTGATGACTAGCTTTTTTGTGTAATTAAAAAAAAAAAAGTAACTTGCCCTCTTTTCACTTCAATATTACAAAAACATTTTAAGTGCATGTCCATGCTAAATGGATCCTTAGCTGAAACAGTCCACTAGTGATGCAAAGAAGGCAGAAAATATTTCCACAGTACAACTGTGTACAGCTTATTTTTACCCAGGGGAAAAGCATTGTGGGTGAAGTGTAGTTACTTTCAATGTACTATAGCCCTTGACTGTGTGTCACGTTGCTTGTGCTGTGCTGTCAGGTGGAATGCAGCACTGTTATAATGGTAGAATTAAGGCTTCTGTACTAACTCAGAATGGCTGAGGGTTTGTTTTGGGTTTTGCTGCACTTAAACTATTCCCCTTACTTTTCCAGAAAAGCTTACCTGGTCATTTAACTCTCTCCTCCCTGCTTTTTTCCAGTAGACAAACACAGAAGAAATTTCAATAAGTTTTACCCAAGATAGTCCAGAACCAGCCCTCCACACTCACATTGCATTCTCATGTCAGAGGGACCAGATCTTTCCAGTTTCTGGCTTGGGCAGTGGCCTCAGTGTTAGCAATGAATCACAGAATCATTTTGGTAGGAAGAGTCCTTTAAGATCATCAAATCCAACCACTAACCTGGCACTGCCAAATAACCACTAAGTCATGTCCCTCAGCACCACATCCACACACTCTTTAAATACTTCCAGGGATGGTGAATCTACCACTTCCCTGGGCAGCCCGTTCCAATGCTTTACCACCCTTTCAGTGAAGAAATTTTTGCTAATATCCAACCTAAACCTCCTCTGTTGCATCTTGAGGCAGTTTCCTCTTGTCCTATCTCTCATTACTTGTGAGAAGAGACTGACCCCCACCTCACTACAACCTCCTTTCAGATAGTTGTAGAGAGCAATAAGGTCTCTGCTCAGCCTCCTTTTTTTTTTTTTTTTTTTAAAGTGTGGCCTCACCAAGGCCAAGTACGGAGGTACAATCACTTTGGATACTGTTGGCTGTCTTGGTCACCTGGGCACACTGCTGGCTCGTATTCAGCTGGCTATTGACAAACAGCCCAAAGTCCTTTTCCACTGGGCAGCTTTCCAGCCACTCTTGTGTGAGTTTTCGAAGGGAAGGGACCTTCCTGGAGCTCACAGCAGGATGGCTTTTGTATAATAATAGGGGCTAAACCTCACAGTTGCATTGAAACTCTCCCAGTGTAAGGTTGGTGAGCTGTTGGTGTGCGGAGGCCATTGTGCAGTCCCAGAGACAAAAGTATGTCCAACCCTCATCAGCCAAAGCTGGCACATCCCGCAGTTTGGAGGGACTGGATGTGCAATGCCCTTCTCAGCAGCCCCAGGTATCTTCTCTGTAGGAGGCTTTCCAGAACAGGCTCCGTTGCAGGAAAGATGAGATATATAGGCAAATCATATGTCAACACAAATTATCATAGCTAAGGTACAGACTTCCTACAGACTGTAATACAGCTGCACAGAGCCAGGGCAGGCACTTCCTTGCTTCAGCTTGCTCCTTCATCTAATACCTCTGTGTCCTCATAGTGATGATAGCACTTGGAACAATTATACCACTACTCCAATACTTTGGAAAAGAACCCCAAGTAAGGGAGGGGAAGCTCAAAGGAAAGTCTTTCTAGCCCCTTCCTTCCTTTCTAGCACTCAGCATAGGGAAGGGTGAAAAAGCAGCATCATTGCTATTAGAACGCTTCAAACTCAAAATTCTTCAGAGACAGCTTTCTTTAAAAGTTCCAGAAAAATATGAAGGAGACATGGAAAAGAAAGCTCACAGTACAGTTACTGGGTTAACACTAGATGTTCACAAAACCACACATTTAAAGAACACTAAGTGTGTGTCATCAAAGCCAAGGTGTTAGAAAGCAGTATGCACTCAAATAGTTAAAAACAACATCAAAAGACAGACCAAAGCTGTGAATGAAAGGTCCAAAGGGAACTTTTAATTCTAACAGTTCCTCAGCTTGGTGGGTTTGACTTGCAGCTTCACTAGTACTGTTTGAAATCAGTGGTTTTTTGTGATAGCTCTTGGATTTTGAAAGAGGACATTAAAAATACAGAAATTCTATCATGTGGCACATGAAGTATCTGGTTAATCAACAGCTTTGAGTATCTGTGATTCATTACACAGATTTCTGACACGTGTTAATGGAATAGCTGACAGCACCAATACACTGTAATTTCTGTGGAGGTGAACATTACAAGTGAATAGCCATTTTGCTAGTAGGTTTTCAGCTATTTACTGATGCAGAAAAATCACAAAACTTGGCTTACATACCCAACCTGGACATAATTGTTTCACTCTACTCCCCCTCTCCCCTATTACCAAATCTGGTCCCAGTTTCTCCCTACCCTCCAAGACCCTCTTTTCAATTTTCTGATCCTCCTTTCCCTTCCCACTTTAAATCAGTTCCCAAAACAGCTCGTTGCAACTCCCTGCTCATACCAGCCTCTCTCCTTCTGGTCAGCTTGCTCCACTCAACTTGATCCACTTCCAGAAGCTCATTCTTTTCGTTTGGGTTTCCTCCAGCCTAGTATTTGTCGCCTCAGCCAAATCAGACAGCTCCCTCCTCCATTCCATAGCGGTGTCTATGAGGGGAAGGCAAGCTGGACAGTTTGGCAGAGACCATGAGAATCAAGGCTCCCCGCTTTCCATCCTAATCCTATCTGAGGGCTGCTGAAGTCAATCATTTATGTATAGGGCAGGTGCTTTAGAGCCCCTGTAGCTTGCAGCAGCATGTGATCAGTGAGTGTAGCTCCAGTCAAGGCATACACATCCTAAGAAGACAGGATATTTTTCACAAGGGATGTTTTGAGGTATTTATAGTGGCTGAAATTGTCATCGATACTGAACTGCTTACTTTCTAGAAACAGCAAAAAGTGCCCCTTTCTCTTATAATAGCCATACTTTCCAAAGTTTTCAAATAATGGGTCTTAAAGACAGAACTATTAAAAAAAATCACTGAAAAGTGCTACTGTGGACAAACCTACTTTCCTCGAGCCTCTTTGCTGAAAATATTGCAGCTGTTTTGGCTGAACTCTTTAAAACCATCCATCTGAGGGCAGAGAGTGCTGAGGGCATAAATCAAGCTAAATGGTTAACTTGCAGCTGCGTTCTAATTAGTAGAGAACAAGGTCTTACAATGGAAGGAATCAGGGAATAAGTGACTGTAACTGCTTACAGCTCAGTAACAAATGGACTAACAAAAGAAAGTACTGTGAGAAGAATATGAATGTGTGTTACTGCTTTCTCTTCTCCCAGCCCCAAAATAATCTCCCCCTGCTGCCTTCCTCAGGTGTCATTGAGTGTGTGGAAAACAAATAAAGGAAAGAAGGAAAACAAATAAAGGAAAGAAGGAAAACACTGACTATGCTGGACAATCTTGCTTGACAGTGCTCTGCAGGTTAATGGGAACAGCTGGAGCAGAGTGACAGGCTGACGGGAACAGTCAGTCATTCTGTTGTTCAGACTGCAAGGCACTACAGAATTCAAACAGATCAAAATGTAAAGAGACAGCACTACCTATGGGCTATACAGACACCACGTTTACAAACCCCCCCCTCACCTCTCAGGCATGGCCAGCTGCACAACCTTAAGGCAGGATATTTGTCTGAGGTTGAACTGCTCTGGAGCTTGTAAACCAAATTCTCCTTGCAGAGAAGCAAGCCCTAGAATACTGTCCAGAATTCATCAATGCTTGTTTGTTTGGCTCCTGACAAACTCAGGTGATAGGCTGGTAGGAACAGGGAACAGGGATTCACTTGCACCTTCACAGGTGCAGTAACAGGGAACAAAAAGCCATGGTCTACATAGTCAAGGTAATCTGTAGAGTAAGTTTTCTTAGTGATTCAGTTACTAATTAAAACAATGGCCAACTGGGCACAGCAAAAGAAAACAAACCAAACCTTCTCTGTAGAGTTAACTAAGCAAGTAAAAGCTGCCTAGAGCACCAACTTACTGCTGAAATTGCTTGCCTGAAGTCAGCCAGCCAGCCTGCCTTAAAACCCAGCTGATGGATCCCGATTGACCCAGCTGCCTCCTACAGCTTCTCTCTGAACTGGAGGATGCTGGTACAAAAACTTGAATTTATGTTCCAAATTATGTTCCAGGAAGCTGCTGAGATGCTAATGTCTTTATCAGCCTGGCATTTCTTGTCATAGGCAACAAAAGCTCAGTGGGAATACAGGTGTTCTTTACAGAGAACCATATCCACCTTCCTTCTCTCAGTTTCCATGCAAAGAAGATTCTATGTTAAAAAGGTTACCAGCCTGATCCCAGTGACAGCTGTCTTTTCCCCAAGAGTCAAACGAACAAGCCTCCTCTGTCAGACAATCTCTTCATTGTAAAAAGGCATACAATTTACAGTAGAAGCTACCTCCAAATTTGTGGAGTCACAGTCAGCTTTGTAAGCCTTAATAGTGTCTGTACAAGAGCAATTATCTTCAGGACATCCAGGATGCTTAGACCCATGTCCCCACAGATGATGAACCTGAAGCAGCTTCGTGACAGAGCATCCAAAAAGGTTTCCTCCAACCTGGACTTTTCTGATCATTATCTCCATGTGCTGTTTCACTCTCATTTCAGCTAACCAGGATTTTTAGGTAAACCAGTAATTTTGCCTGGATTTGTCTGGGTTTGGCAGATGTCTGTAGGCAGGAGGACTTAAACTGCTTAAAGACACTTCCATTAGGTTTATCTGTCTTCAGCCCTCAGTGTCTGAGTGGAGACTGCCCAGTTGCTTGTGTTGTCTATCAAAGGTGGCCTTGACTTTGTTTTAAGCACAGATTTTACTTTTTGTTTAGACAGCAAGAATTCTTTAGACCCCCGGTGAAGGCTCCTTTGGTGGGTCAACATCTGGATAGGGTGTCCACAGGGTAGCTGACGGGCAGCTGCATGGCGAAGGAGAACATGTTTATGGCCACTGACAGTAACTGCTCAGTCATCTTAGTGTAGACACAACCAACAGACTTCTTGGGATCAACACATATGATCAGGCAAAATGTGCAAAAACGTATGCTTTATTTTTACACCAAAACTCCTTATATGAGGCTTATATGAGGGTAGGAACTCGTCTTGTAAAGAGTCTATGTGACTTAACGGAGTCACTGACATGATCTGAAATTTGGTCATGAAAACTGGAATATCTATATGCAGAAAAGAACACTGTAGTATCAGAGCGTATTTTTATCCTGTAATAAGAACCCTTCAGATTTCTGTTGATTGCATCATTCTCCAGAAATTATCTTTTTTGGGTAAAATTTCCCTTGCTTAATCTCAGACAGAAAGTGAACAGTAAAAATCCGTTCAGTCATTTTTATGTCATCGGTGAATCACCAAAACTAATGCTGACTTTGAAATATGTTACATACCTATGTCTGTGAGGAATTTATTAGGACAATGTATCTCTTATACTCCAGTTATTTAATTTACTTTATTTTTATAGGAAAGAAAATCAGGTAAAGTAGTAATGGTTCACTGACTATAATTGACCAAAGCCCCACAATAAAACAAGGCCAGACGCCCAAAGCATTGAAATTATCTCATTTATCTTAAGGAAAAAAAAGTCAAAAGCACAAAAAGCATTTTGGTCAAATTTGATGTTACAAAACATTTTTATATTTATTTAATATCATGTTCTCCTACTCTGTAGTTATATTGTATATTTTCTGAAAAAATAATATGCAAACAGATTATTGCATAACACATCTCTTCCAAATTAGCCCAGAAATATTCACTAAATTAATTTGTAACACAATAAGAAAAGTGTTTTAATATTTTACGTTTAAATTCCAGAGAGTTTTATCACATAAGATATCCTGTGGAAAGCAGCACCTATTTACTTCTTTGTAAGCCATTATGAAGATGGAACCAGCCTCTCAGACAAAATGACGGAGGTGATTAAAACACAAGCTGAATAAAGAAGCTCACCGCGTGGGTTCTTGCAGAGTGAGTATTTCACTTGTCTGCGTGTGTGTGGAATATTTTGCATAATGGTCTACAGACCTCCTAGGATTTTGCTATTACAGACTATACATACACATAGTGCTGAGACACAGAGAAGTGGTATTTCACATTATGTCTATGCTTGTTTAGGGCTCACTGTCTATATTCAATGAGTAAAAGTAATATTAAAAGAAAATAATATTAAACAGAAAATATTTCAATATTTCATTATGCAAACAAAGAAAAATACTGTATTTTAGTTTAGAGACAGTTCAAGCATATACAGCATATACATAATAAAGCTCGGGTGTTTCTTATTTTTCTTTTTTTTTTTTTGTATTAGCTAAAGAAGCAGTCATGAAACTGTTGTATATTGGCTTAAAACTTGCAACCACCTAGTGCATTCTTCTTGATCACTTTTTAAAAATACACAGTCTGAGATGGATACATTGCACTGCTGGAGTTTACAATATATATTTCAAATTTACAAAAATACAGAAAAACAAGATTTCTTGCACTCAGATACTGAGCATTAACCCTTTGAGTACTAATTCCCACCTGCAACACTGCAGAACACATTCATCTGACTGACTTACATGTTTTTATAACATTCTAACACTTATAATTGTCATCATTATGTACACTGTTAGGAAATGCATTCCTACATATATATAAAAAAAAGGTAGAGACCAATAAACTGCTAATAACAGAAGAATAATGGGCTGAAGTCTGTGAAGATTTCTGCAATATACACACAGCAAATTGCAGACTGATGATCTTTCAAGGGAGTTTTCTATTTCCTCTCTGCGGAAATGTAGCAATTACATAAGCCTGTGTTAAGACATGGCAGCAAACTTTCTCATGTGTCCATAAGAATTGTGCTTTTTCTCTTACTTATGGATGCACTGCTCACTTCTCAATGTAGATATTTTTCTCACAGCAATATGCTCCTGTTCACTTTCTGCAATCCATTATTATTCTGCACCCTTCTATATTTTATTTCATATAAGGATAATTGTGGTGCAACTCTGTACTATGAGTTGATGCTTTGTGTCCAGATGTTCACGGAAACATGAAAAAATTTCTTGCCAAGAGCTTTGTTAATAGAGAATGGTACTGACCCTATAATGCCCTACAATTCTGCAGAAATCATGAACACAAAGAACTTCTCTGAAGGTCAAATTTGCATTAAAGGATGGAGACAATTTGAAATTTGCTAGGGAATGAAATGAGTTTTCAGAAAGCAAGCAGCGAAATTAATAGATGGAATCTAAGAATGTGTTTTTTGGAAAATGAATGAACTTTCTTTTTCCTGACAACTCTGGACTACATTGATCATGTAACTAAATAGACAATATCATATATACAGTGTCTCTGAACTAGAATAAACTACTTTAAGAAAATAATGTAGTCCTCAAAGAGTTAATGATAACACTGCTCTATCTTAACAGATGTGGAAAGGTTATCATGAAACGGTTACGGATTTGTTCAAAAGGCATACTTTACAAAGAAGTGTAAAACTTGTCGAGACAATTGCTATTACACCGCACAGCGTCACATATAATGAGTAGTGCATGCTCTGTAAAGACATTAGAGTGGACCCTTATCAAAGCTATCATATAACCTTTACAAAGGATTGTGCCACTTAAACTAGTGCAGAGTGATTTTTTCCTGTAAATTTATAATGCTCTAGATTAATATCAATAGGGTTTTTCACAGCCTTGTACAACACTTTTTTTTTGTTCTTTTTTTAACACATGTAACACTAGAAAACAGCAAATGGTATATCCTGACATGTCATGCAAAATACAACCAATACAGCACCACAGATGTAACAGAGACATTACCTAGCACTTCTCTTCAACAAGAAAAAGGACAAAACAGACTGTACATTACACGACTTTACAGGCCATATGCTACAGAAGATCTTTAGAGGCAGTATCACTTTTGTAGATCTAAAAAGCTGTAATTTTATAAAATCCTGTTTATCATTTCTACCATAGTCACTTCTGATTAAAATCCATGGCACAGTAATAATATTTTGCTACAAAAATAAATAAGTAAAAGTTTAAGATGCTGATATGTTTATAAAAAGTGTCTGAAGTTACTATGGAATAAAAGTGAAAACAACGAATGAAAATGATGTATTCCTAAAGAAATGTCGTTCTGTGTAACAAAAGGATATTGCCTCTCATATGCAATTGTCTAGACTTCATTTTCTAATTATCTTTCAGAATAATTTTATAACTTTCTCTTAAAATAGTTTCACTTTAAAACTGTCACTCTCTCTCTCTTAGACTCTTATTAAGAAATGGAAATAGAGATGGAAAAGCTGTACAATTTACTAATGAGCTACACAAATGTAATCTTATTTAGTTTGGAATAAAAACAAAGATAATGATGATCTAGGGGAAAAACCACAGTATGATGGCCCATGAACTACACAGTAGTTTCATTTTTCCAAGGGCCAGTTTTGATATTTCCTGTACTATCTGAGCTGTATATCATGGCTTCATGCATGTTTCCCTTGAGAATCCCGTTGTGATTTGTCGTATTAAATGGCAATGACTGTGTCCGTGGGTGCATTTCAAAATGAGCTGGATGGTGCACAGTGTCACTTTCTGGCATTTTAGCACAACTATATATTACAGTACTTGCGTCGCTGCTTTCGGGCTGGTTGACAGTAGGATATGGATCGCTTTTTGAGCAGCAGGCCCGCCTGTGGCCTGACTGGCTATCATGTGTACTATGAGGACTGTCTGTATGTGAGCTGTGGATGCTGCCATCGATACTTGAAGGAATGTGATAGGCATATTCTCTTTCACCTGCAGACCTATGGCGGCTGAAATAACGTGGCTTAGTTCTGCTTTTCAGACATCTATGAATGTGCATATTGGGTCTGAAGGTTCCCTCGTTGTGGACATGAATGTGAGCTTCGTCATCAAGTAGCTGATCACAGTGCATTTTTGCACAACATGGTGTCACAGGTGAAAGGCAGTTAACATGATTTTGAACCGCTTGTAGGTTAGTAAGCTTGCAGTGGCCAGCCGCTGGGTGATTAAACACAGCTGATTTGTTGGGACATGGAGATTCCTGAAGACAAGGTGCATGAACTTGAGTGTCACCATTGACATTAACCTTTGGGCGCACATTAACTTGTACAGAATAGGTGTTTCTTCTAGATGGACAACAGGACCACCAGCAATGCCACACATCATCTCTCTTTGCACAGTGATGGATCAGGATGAAAAGCCCCAAGGTCACACAGAAGGCTCCGTAGAGACAGCTAAATATCATATCCAAGAAATGACCTTGAGATACTGCAAGTGCTCCAAAGGTCCAAGTGGCAGTAAACAGGAACAATGTGAATGCTGCAGCTCGCAGCTGAGCCTTAAATGAATGCTCATTTTCCAATAAGGAAGAAGAAATCATGGAGCAGGACGCCTGGGGAACAGACATCGAGTCTCTAATATGACCATGGCCCACCTCAGTACTTTGTATCCTCTGCCGGTCTTCTGTCTTTTCCTTTAACTCATACTTGCGTTCAGGATGGCGCTTCAGTTGCACGTACGTGCAGAGAAAGTAAATGCAGGTGACTAGCACAATGAATGCTACTGGCCCGTAAAAAGCACCGAGACTAGGCTCCCATGCCATCCAGCAGCTGAAAATAACAAAAAAAGAGAGTCAAGAAATTTTATAGCCCACATTAGGTGTGATGGATAACTGTCTGATGGGAACCTGAGCTTGTCCCAGATCTTCGGATCTGTTTCTTGTGGAGAAAGGGGCTGTATCTATAATACCAATTAAGCTGAGGCATCTCTTTCACATTTTTTTAATAGAAAGATATTAAAGCTGAAGATTTCCGAGAAATGTAGGTCAATTTAGAATCTAGAATTGCGGTGGAGCATAAGACCATTTATATCAACCCTTTTTTCTACTATTAAAAACATCAGTGCTAATACTTCGATTAAAAAGCAAATGAGGCATGGTTTATGCAATCTGTGTGAGCAATAGAAATGTACAGATTTCAACGGTTTGTATCAATGAACTCTGATACAAACTCTGAAGCCTGAAGATTGTTCTTACAGAATTTTCTTATTCTACTTGCCAAAGTAGAGAACAGCCTGAGTAATATGAGAGGCTGAAAAAAGACTTCCAGTTAAACAGTGACTGCTTTCTGCAGTGAGCGGACCCAAATGATATATATGCCATTTCTGAATTCTGCCCTGCTTCTGAAATTCCTGGGAGTTAATTTACATCAATTTGAATGTCCTCAGAAAAATTAAGGAAAATGATGGCCTCTTTGTGATACACTGGTAGCATAATATTATTGTACCACGGATCATTATTTGCTAGGCTTTAAATAATATGACCATAACTGTTTCAGAGCAGCTTAAAGTAGTTCACAGGCCAATATGAGCTGAATAAGCCTCAGTCAGATGCATAATTTAGTAGCAGTCTAACAGGAGTGTCCTGAGGATGAATGATCTAATCAAATAAACATGGGGGAAGAAAACACTTCTGGCTAATGAAATCCCAGATGGAAACTGGGAGAACTTCAGTCAGGGGGAGAAGGAATATTTGCCTACTTTTTACTCTTCTCTATGATCTGCTTTTAGCCATGGTGACACACAAGGAACTGAGCTGGTAGTATAAGCTAGTACAGCTGTTACTAGGTTCTGCCACTCTAAATATTGCATGGATTTCTGGAAAAAGGAATAAATTACTTTTCTCTTGGACTAGAACAAGAAGTAACGTGCTTAAACTGCATCAAGAGAGACTCATATGAGATTTTTCAAAAAGTTTCCTGGTTGTTAGGATCATTAGGATAATACGCTGTTGGAATATCCATTATCAGAGCTTTTAAAGCACCTCAGATAAATAACTGTCAGGAATGGTTTGAGTATAGCTAATTTCCCACTGGGTCAGAAAGACAGACCAGGTGATCTGTCATGATCCATTCCATCTCTAAAAGTGACACTGTGTGACACTTCATACTCATTTAGGCATGTGTGATTGGTTGTAGTCCCTCCAATACAGCAAGGAATCTTCCGATACCACATTCTTGTCAAGCCAGGAATCATCTGCAACTTACTACAAAAAGGGCAGAATGGATTTTTCTCCCAGGATAGGAACCCGCTCAAAAGAGGCAGTCCACTGGGTATATATCACAAGAAACTTCAGAATAACTACTTAAAATTTGTAAAATTTGAACCCTTAACAAAATGTATACACATTTATTAACGAACTTAGAGAAACTCCAAGGAGTCTATAGTCTGCTGTCAGACACGCACATTAAAAGAATGATCAGTTTTGATTTGGGTTGTTTAGTCTGGGAAAGAGGTGGCTCAGGATTGACCTTATAGCTCTCTGCAACTACCTGAAAGAAGGTTGTAGTGAGGCAGGGGTTAGTCTCTTCTCCAAAGTGACAAGTGATAAGACAAGAGGAAAGAGCCTCAAGTTGGGCCAGGAGAGATTTAGGTTGGATATTTGGAAAACTTTTTCTCACAGAGGGTGGTTAATCACTGGAACAGGCTGCCCAGGGAGGTAGTGGAGTCCCCCATCCCTGGAAATATTTAAAAGATGTGTAGATGTGGTGCTGAGGAACATTGCTTAGGGACCCTGGCAGTGCAGGGTGAATGGCTGGACTTGATCTTAACTTGATCTTCCAACCAAAATGATTATACGATTCTATGAATACTTGAAGTACTTTTGAATGCTGCACGTTTGATGCAAAGTGGAGAATGGAATGCTCCCCAGTGGAACAGTCTCCTGGGATGCTCTTATTTCAAGTGGAATCTTATAGTGGATCACTTAAAAAATCAGTTCCACGAAGTTTGTGCATCTACATTTACTGTACTAATACTATTAAAAATGCATAAGGCATATAACTCAGTATGCTGTTGTTGAATGAGAAGCTGTCTTGTTACTAAGTCTCAGAACCATGCCTCACTTGTGCCATTTTCTATACAGACTGTGGTAACAGGTATTGACTGGCTATGATTAATATGATTAAAGAAGTATAACCTTTGTAACTGCACCAAAATAAAAAAGTCTCACATGTATGAACATAAATAATTGAGTCTTTTCATCGACTGTTGATTATAAATAACTGTCTAATTGGATAAATTTGAATAAATATATGAATATGACTTGGGCCCTAGGCAGAGCAAACAGTTAGCCATGGTATGTACTAATTTATTACCAGAATTTAAATTTCAATTACCTATAAAAATGCCTTGAAGAAGCCAAATGCTCACTTACAAACCATTCTCCTTTGTTTTCACTTTTCTTACCCAGAACATAACTAGTTTCAAATGTATTACAATAGATGCTCAAAGCAGTAACTAAGAGTGATGTCCTGCAGAATGCTAGTATTGGCAGAGTACTAGTATATCCAGTAGTGTGCCAGTCATTGCCACGCTGATCGTGTGCACCGAATATATTTACATTTGCAGTCCAGTTCATTTACTGCTACACTTCTATGGAAAGACTTACTGTACGTTATTGCTGTCTCATGTTTCAGGCCAGGAATTAGTAACAAGGTGATGCCTGGACAGCTTGTGGAGGTATACTGAACACTAACACACTAGTAGACTAGAGGGCTATATAAGGATTGCAAGACATTGTGACTGGAAGATTTCCAGAAAATCCAAAACAATCGGTTTTTGAGGGAGGGATGGGGGTGGGGAGGAGGGATTTTTACTTGTCCCTTTTCAGCATAATTATTTGTAAATTACTTTAAATAAGTCACCTGAAGGATATCAATCCAAGTTATATAATAAATAGATAGTATTTTATTAATTAGTAGATCTATTAAATATGCTATCCATTAAGTGTTTTTAATATCCCTTCATTTACTCAGATGTAAATGAGGAGTAAGCCTGTAAATGAAAAGTCGTTCTATTGACCGTGGAGTCAAATTGATAGAGGTGAAGCAGCAAGCCCCAGACTAAGAGATTGCTCTTTTATAGCTATTATTTAATAAAATTTCATAATAAATGTCATCCCAAATAGCATGTCTGTACCCTTTATGAAGTCAGTTACATTTATCAACATAAGTTAAAGAGTATGTTTTCCTTAAAAGTTTTATACTTACTATGGTGCATTGCCTTCAATCCCATAATTATTGATATTGGTTGCTGCTGTAATCCCACATATAATAAAAGGAACTCCACCACTAATCAGGTAAAATCTGTTGAGAGATAATATCTGATATTTTAATTTGCCTGACTTGTAGTCAAATACCGCTTTTTAAATAATTGTACCTTCATGAAGCATCTTGAGTATACAGTATTGCTGAAACATTAAACAAAGTCCCTAAAACCAGAAAAGCAAAGAATGAAGTATTGTCACAATAAGCACTGCACTTTATGAAGCAAACAGCAGAAAGATTAATATTAAATATTTATATGGTCCCACTTTTAACTCGACTTACATCTTTAGTAAATGTAGTTACTATTGCAGTCGTATGAAGAACAGAACCTTGTTTAATGAAAGAAACTACATCCCAAATGAGGTTATTCCACTCACCTAGGTATTTATATTTAATAGTTGTTAAATATGTAAGCATTATAAATTAAGAATATTCAGACAAATCATCTGTATTCACTTAAACCTGCAAATGTTCCCAGGGAAATTCAGTGAAATCACAGAAACATAACTCTGTTGTGGCAAAAGGAACGAAGTTCTGTTAGGCAAAGAGAAAAGGAACAGTCCACTTGGCAAAATGTCTTTTTTTCTGCACAGAGGAGCAATCTGGAGAAATCAAGAGGGTTAAATATCCCTTTGCAAATAACACATTTTTCTTCAGTCATTCAACACCCAGCCTTGCAAACACATTAAAATGTGAGGGCCTCTAAGACTTCAGCAAGATCTCATGAACATCCAAGAAGAATGTTTACAAAGTGTTAATCTTTCTCTAAAGACTTGTATTCTAAGACTGAAAGCACATAGTTTCACAGCCCTTTAATGGGTTAAATGCCACTGAACTACTTGGAAGCAGCAGTCATTCCAAGGTGTGATCATTAGGCTACATTAAAGTCCTAGGGGATGTCTCACTGAATTTGGCATCCTGCATCCCTGTGTCCAAATCCAGCAAAATGAACCATCATCACATTTTCCATTTATATAAGCAATTCACAAAATTATGCATGGAGCACAGCACTTCACCACTGCAGTCCCTGAGGTGGAGAGCACTGGCCCTGTGCATGGGAGGCTACAGCTGGAAGGAGTGCTGCTCAGTGACAAAAGGGAAAACGTTCCACTAAACCTAGAAGCTCAGCTGGTTCTCTGAACATCCTGACTCATTTCCTGGTTTAACCAATGCTCTTCTGTCAGTAGACAAAGCTAGTTTCTTTTCAAGCCACTCCTCCGGTGCGGGAACAGTATGCAGGGAGACAGACTGTTCCCAATCACTGCTACTATGCTGTTCCTCAGGACTAAGAGGAACCTGATAATGTGCGGGACACCTTTTGACCGGAATCTGGCCACTAGTTTTCTATAACGTGCTATAAATATTGGGAAATTTCACAGCTGTTGCAAAGCATGATTTTTTACAGAAACAAAGTTATAGTAAGATTAAAAAAATCAGCATTTAAATAAACCCCAGAATTAGTGTTAGAATTCCTTAACCTCTTTCCCCCACCTCCTTCTGAAGCAGCATCAGAGGCCAGGCCCTAGAAAATTTCATGTTAACATTTACAGCCAATCTTTGTCCTAATGGTCTAAGCTGTAAACAGAGCGGAGAAAATCACCCTCCTCATTCATCAAAAAGTCCTTCAGATTTTATAACTTCAAAGTCATTAAGTATATATTTTTTCTTCAAACTTGGCTTATTCTGTAGAGCTCAACAAATTCCAATGAACAAGCTGCCTCCTTACAAAATCCATTCATTCACTGCAGTTTAATGATTGTACATATCTTTTGACTTGAGCATGTTGAATAAGCCAGCTTAATAGCTTATTATTATTTTTAACAAAGACATGTTCAATGACATTTTTGAAATTCGGGAAATGACTAGTCTAAGCAATGAGGCATAGAAAAGTTAATCCAAATTTATCTAAGAAATAGTAAGGAGCAGAAAAATAGCAATACAGAAGCAAGTATAGGAAACTGCACTTCAGACTCATCTGAAGTGATTACACCATAGAATTTACCTACAATGCAACCTATAATTTCATTTTTTGCAGTGCTGCCACTTTTTACAGATGGGATACGTACATTTAAATCATATCCTTATCTAAAGTCTCAGAAAAGCCAGTATTTGGGTGTTAGATAATCTGCTCCACATCTCACACTTTCAGCAGGCTGAACACTACAACAGTGGCATCAGATGTTCTGGAAGCACACAGTGCTTCAGAAATGTGGCAAAATGTAGCCAAATTCCGGTCCTGGCTCATTACTAAGAGGAAGAAAATACATTCTGGAAATGACATAAAGTGAAGTTGAGTGATTCCAGTGTGTTTGAGGTGTACTGTACTGATAGCCAGCACAGGACACTTCCTCTCCTGTTTCATTATGGAAAAAAAAAAATATATAAAATAGCAAATAGAAATGACAGCGTATACGAATGATTCATTATTGGTGGATTTGGGGTTCTCGAAGAGTGAAGGGAAAAGAAGTCTACCAAATAGAAGTCAGCAAGAGAGGTATGGAATTAAAATAAACGAACAGAAAATGTAATCAAAGAAATGGAAGTGAAATTGTAAGAGGAGGAGTGCATACTCTTGCCCATTTGTGTGAGCTGATGGATACCTTAAATAGTATATAAAGAAGACAAGACCATACTGGAAAGTCACCAAAGACAAGAAACATTGTTCAAGAAGATCCATATACATGTAGTGTTGTGAGGAAGTACACTCAAGATTAAGAAAGTTGGACGAGTCTTTCCAAACATTAGTTTCTACGTAATCATTAGTTTTTAGCAATTTCTTCTTTTTAACCTGATGAGATGATTAGGAGAAATAATTTGTAAGAAAAAGCTGAATTAGAATTGATAGGTCATGAACAAAAAGTGAAGAAAATGCAGATAATAAATAGCTATGCTTCATACTTCTGGAAAACCTTTTATCTCAGACAATCAAAGTGCTTTATAACATTAATTAATTTAGCCTTACTGCCTCCTGTGTGGTCGATAAAAATTACTATCCCTGTTGTACCAGTGTGAAGCAAGGAGAGATGAAGTGTTCAAGGTCACACAGAAAATATGTTTCAGAAGGAGACTTCTTAATTCCAATCCTATGTTTAAACACAAGGCACCTCTCTGTTACTGTAAACGAAGGGACTGGGCAAAACATGGCATCCAGGAATTTGTCTCTAAGCCCGAGAAACGCCTCTATGAGTTCAAGCAGGAGCAAAAAGAATATAATCTTATCTGAAGGATCCCCTGGTTAGGGTGTTTCCCTCCCAGTATTCACTAAGAGTTACCAATGACTGTCTGCCTGTTGCAAAGCCTGACTTGCAGAGGAGGAACCAGAGTGTGCTATTCTCTGTGCACTTTAACACTAACATCCACCGGTATTTCACGTAGCACCGCCTGGGCATGTACACAGAGCTTATTTTCCGGACCAGTTAAAGTGGCCTGAGTGCAAGGGTTGTAACTGGAGAGATGCTGGATTCTGCTGCTTTTGCTGCTGCAGCCAACTTTGGGTGTCCTTCAGCCATACAAGAGCAAAAATTAAGGGGCAATGCTCCTGTTCAGTAATGCCCATTGACAGAACAATATAATAAAGAAGTACTGGAAGGATAAACCTTGCAGACTGAACAAGTATAAGCTTTCCAACCATCTATATTTGAAAATAATGATCTTTTTCCTACACTGTTTGCCCAACTTGTATATACTACTTCCTCTCATGACTATCTTTTGGTTTTAAAGCTTTAAAGGTCCATACCCTTTGGTTCACTAACCAGCTTTTGTCTTCAAATTACCTTTTTCTACTTCTGAGTTAATTTCCTAATTTTCCTCATTAAGTCAGTGGGCTGTCTCGTCTTCATAAAGGAATATGCAGTAACTTGGGACCCACAGCCAATTTCATCTACTTCTGTTACTCTTCTACCATTCGAGAATACAGGCAGTGACGCTTAGGCCAGCAGTAATGTAGCAGTAAGAAGACAGAAGAACCCTGCTCTGACAGTGTGACTATTAGGATGGAGCCAGCTAACGCAGTGTTTGGCTGCAGCCAAGATAACTGCGCATGCAAATCTTAAAAGCCTGGGAAGCCACAAGGAGAAAATTGGATCTTTTTTTTTTCAGCTAAAATTTGATCTTGAAAAGCAGTTACTTTATATAATATTTTAAAATTGTTTTACTATTTTTTAAGTTTACTATTACTAATTGTAAACTATCTGTAGGACAATTTGGGCTTTGAAGCAATTGCCAGGCACTTACTTCAACAGCCCTTGGGAAGAGTTCCTAAAATTTACACATTGCTGTTGCTGGCCACCCAGGGGTGTTCTGATGATTCCTAGCAGGCTTTCACATCAGCAGAGATTTATTTACTGAAGCTCATTCTATCACAACTTCACTACTATTGTTATCCAAGCTAATTAGACTAAAGCTAGTCCGGTAGCCTTCAGCATGCTGCACTCACACCTCTTGGCTGCAATGTAGGCAACACCCATGACCTGAAAACCAGGCTATGCAGGCTCAGGCAAATGACATGCAATGATTTGTGGGAGGAAGAATCATGCTCTTTGAACACTAGATGGAACCCCTAATGTCCTGTTGCAGCTTCGTGGGACCAGCAAGTACAATATTTTTTATTACATGCACTGACGTAAACACAAAAAATCCCCAAGAGAGCAGCAAACACTGCTTGAGGTGATGTTCCTCTGTTGACATCATGGCTTACTGTTTTCCATCTTCCTTTCAGCAAGAACTCCTCTTATAAGGCAATCCCTACCTCAGAATACTGGGAGCTACATAGCCAATCTGATAGAAATAGGATAATGTCAGCAAGAATGACTGCAATAGCCTGCAGGCAGCATCCATTCTGCTAACTTAACATACAGTACATCCTAAGTTTATTTCCATAAATATTACTCGGTAAGTCAGCAAGTAAAAGCAGAGTTCTACCAAGGGATGAATTTCTTGCTCTTCTCTAGACAAGAACTGTTTCCTGATTAAGAACCTTGACCCTGGAATGAATTCTTCCAAAAAGGTCCAGACCTTGCCTTTTTGGGTGTAATGCAAGACTGATTTTAAGTTTTTTTCTGCAGAGGCTGGCAGAATGGTAATGTATCAAGAACTGATTTAATAGCTTCCAATAGTCTTTACTGCAGACATTACTTGATTAAAATGTGTGTATATTTAAAACTATTCCTCTCTGCATACACAGGTCTAGAAAGGTACATATTAGATATATAAAGATACCAGTGAAATATCAATTATTTTCCTTTTCCCCAGTACAAAAAAAGATTCATTTGTTTAGCTCTGTTTACTTCTAGGGCACAGTCCATGTAGGAAGGGATGTCAATCTATTAGCCACTTGCAAAATAAACATGATAATAAAAGAGAAGTCTCAGCAAGATGACTTTCCCCTTTATTTTTCCTTGAGCTAGGATTTTATTTTAACATTTTTGTGAAAATAATCCACACAGAAAATGGTCATTAGCTTCTGAGCTAACCAGATGCCACAGTTCAAGTATCCAGCAGAGAGGCAGACAGGTAAGTAGCTGTTCTGCAGAAAGCTGAATTTACAAGCCTGATTTTCAAACTATTCTTCATGAATTTTTCATGCATCACATCATTTCATGGTCCTTTTTCCTGCAAATTTTGATAAAATAAAAATAAGACTTTGTAGAAATGATTGTATTTTGAAAATTACTTTTCATTTAAGAAAAAAAAGTAGTTTTGAATCTGATTCCCAGATAGTCTTGACTTATGAACATTCAAATACCATGGTAATTTTGCTTTATAGCTTTGCTGAAGAGACATCACTTATATTTCTTACATTTTTTTTTCCCCCGTCTGCAAAGTAGAATACAAACAAGGAGAATATATGAAAAAAAAATTAGGAAAACCAATCTACTAATCCTAAAATAAACTTGAATATTGCAAGTCAAACTCTAAAAGGTAAATAATAGTAGAATTAAAAGGTGTATGAAAAGTATATTTTCTGCCTTTATATAGCAATATTGTTATTCTTTCTAACTGCCTGCTCAGTCCATATCTTTTTTCCATAAGGCATTTCACTCATTCAGCACAGAAGGAACAAACATCACTGGACAAATAGTTATTCATTTTTACATATACGCCTTCTTTCTAGATCCTATTGCAAATTAAGAACTTCACAAACATTAATTAATTTTCATAATGTCCTTGTAAGAATATGTACGATCTTCTCCATTAGAGGCAAAGACTAAAACACAGAGAGATGAGTGACAAAAGCATTAAAAAAGGTCTGCAGCAATGTTTGCTCAACTCAAGATATCTAGGCTTCCATTCGACAAAACTAGTGTCTAATTTTTTATTAAAATTGGCCATGAGATAGGAGCTTAAATGCTTTGCTGGATCTGCCCTTAAAGACTCATAATATGGGAAGCTGAGCAATAAAGTGGGAGACTGTTAGTCAGTGTCAGAAGATATGAAACCTCACCTATCAAACGGATTCAAAGCCACGTGCCTCTCTCACGTGAGCACACTGCACTAGATATTCATACTGAGCTTCTCTTCCTTTCCGTCTGTGTCAGGTGATGTCTCATGCACTGCCAGTTATGTAGCGTGAGAGCTTAGCCCCGCCCCAGAAGCCAAGAGGAGGGGCTGAAGCTATTTCTACTCAACGTGGTTAGCAGCCTCCATAGCTAGCTCAGCCACTATGTCTACTTGGTGTTTTGCAGATGAGAAGGAATTTACAGGCTTGCAGTACAGTTGCAGTTTGTTTTACCATGACCCTGTAAGACAGTCTGAGTCAAGAGAGAGAAACAAAAGTGCATATACCAAAAAAATTTAAAAAAAAAGAATTAAAGAACTCAAAAAAATGTTTAGATAAATTTTAGAAGAAAGAGAAGGGAGTTTCATTTACATAGAGATAACTATTGTCCCTTGGTGAGCTAGACCAAGTTGAAGAGCCATTGTATCTGAGAAGCAAGAAAGACCTTGCCTTTTTCTTTTCTATTTTATTGGAATTGCCTTGGGGCTTGTTGGAAATCAAAGAGAGAAATGATTCTTACAGTGCATTGCATGCTGCAGTTTAGCTCTGTTGACTTCTACTCCTGCTCAGGATTACTGAATAAATAATTTAAGTCAGGGTAAGGAAGTACTCATGCTGAATGTACTTCTGAAGGAAAGAAGTAAGTAAAATATTAAGCAGCATGTTGATGAGAAAGAAAATGTATTTATTAGTATTTCTTAAGAAGCTATCTGTATTAAAAAAGTTTAAAAGAGCATGAAGCTCATAGAGTGAGAACTGGTTTTTATGCTTGGAGAGAAATAATAAGAGTAGAAATAATACTCATGCTTTGAGTATTTTCTATTTGCACAATCATTTTATCCCTAGGAAAAACAACATGACTTTCAAGTCTATTTCCACAGTTAATTCCTAGTAGTAAAATGGCTGATACTCTTGTTCAGAGCAATTTATTCCTACCTAATTTTTCAAGGCATTTGACTGCTCCGGCGTAGAACTGTTAGCTGAAATTATTTTGTAGTTCCAGCCTACCGAATCAAATACAACTGCTCCACTGAGCATTGCAGTACACCTTTGGAAAGTCAATTACCATCAGGACGTCCTTCTGCCTTTCAAAGGGGAGAAAAGAACCATTAACCTATCAACCCTCATCAAGACAAAAATTTCTGATAACAGCCTACATGTGACAATGCCATTTAATATAATACGAAAGTGAAATGAAAAGTAAAGCATGCAGAGATAGTAATAAGTGCCGTACCCTTATATTGTCACATATTTAATACTTGATTCACATTAGATTAGTATCAATGTTTTATGACTGTCAGTAGAATCACCTTGAATTTTAAACAGAAAATATGGATTTCTTTGGTTTTACTCGATGTAATATTTCATTAAGCCTGACAAAGGAACCAAATGAAACGACCAGCAGAAGGAAATATATTTCAATTTGGATCCACTGTGAAAGTCACTGACAGGGGGTTCCGGTCTATGTTCTCCTATGACTAATTTTTGCAATCATATTTTTAAAAAGGCATTTATGTCAATACCATATTTTATTATGAGTCACCAACACAATACCCTACATCCCCTCATGTTTCATGCGTTGTTGAGTTTGACAGTTTCTTTGTAAGCAGCACTTTTTAAGTAAAGAATGCTTTTTCTTCTGCAGTAATTTTTTAAAACTTGAAATGGACCAGTCAAGTCCTAGTTTTCTAATTTTTAAATTATACTGTTTTCAACTTTCACAGGAAGACAACCTTTGGAGAGTTTATTCGGAGGTTATTTATTAAAAACTTAGTAGATTTTTTGTTTTAGGTATGAAATCTATTTGTTGTATTAAAAAGAGATATTCTGAGAACTTATTTTTTATTATGAGCTATATGCTAAGTTAGAACTGAAGAATTTTGATTGCGTGACTTTCATAGGTAATATGTGAAACTGTCCATTTTCTAGAGAATAATATTTTTAGTTTTATTTTCTGTACTTTATTTTGCTGTACATGCACAGAAGGATTCACAAGATATTAATGACCAAGCAGTCGATGTCATGAAGACAGGGACTTTACCGGTAGACCCAGGTGGCTTGTTCTTAAATTTGCTCAGATGAACATTCAAAACAGATGTGTGCAAACAGACAATGAAACGAGAATACAGGAACTCCTGCAAATATCTCTAGGCAGGACTTGTTAATTCTCTTCTCCAAATTCATGTCGTCTTCTTCTTTTTCTCTTACATAAATCAATGATCTTATATGCAGGGCAAGATCTTTGCCCACAATGCCAGAGGAAGCTGAAGTTGTTTAAAAGAAAGAGAAAAATACAAGAAATACTTCAGAGATGTGAATTTCCATAAAAACTAAATTGCTAACTTGCAAGCCTTGTATCTTTTGATGCAATATTAAGCCCCTATTCCAGAGGACAGTTGATAAAGAATCTTGGCGTTCTCTACTGAACTTTTGTGTGGGCAGGGAAAGAACTGAAATCTGATTTCCTACAGATTTTGTCTTAAAATTGTCTTTGGTGTCTAAAAAGGTAGAAGGACCTCTTGAGATCTTTCTCGTAGTTATGTCATCTCTCTGTCATTTCAGCCTTCCCTTATGTTGAAATATTTCTTATTCACCTGCCCATCTAGTCATGTGAAACTTAAAGGAGCTTAATGATTTCCATCCATCTCAGGTTGACTAGACAGGGAAAATCTCAACAACAATCACAAATTGTTTCTTTAAGATCACAATATAAATGAGAATGAATTTCCATTTTCCCAGTAGAGAAATTATAGGCAAAATATGAAAAAAGAGAACTTTATGGTTCAAAAACTAGCAAAGAGGGATCTTAAATTCACTGTTTTCAAAAAATGTTTTTTACACTAATACCAAAAATTTTACTTTAGTTTACTGATCTTTCAATGATAAATGTTGGCATTACTACTTACAAAGATAAAACAGTAGCCAGAAAGCACAGCTTCAAAAAGCTAAAAAGCATTTTTATCTCTTTTGCTGGCCCTGAAACATTTCAAGCGTCTTATAAAGCCTGTTTGATTGATACAGGACATAAAAATAATGTGTTTAGGAAGTCTAATGCTGCTGTCTCTGAAAAAACAATTGGCATTTCTTCAATGAAAATTGAAATTACAGCTTAACACATATTTGTATGTAAAACTGCTGAATGAATCAGCTGGTTTTGGTCACTTGATGTGATTGGGTGGTCACTGTTATACAGAGTACCCTGCGAAATTTTAAACTTATACATATTCTGGCCACTGTGTAACATACATTTTAAAATAATTAATAGATTCATATTTAATATATTCATTCATATGTCCTTATAAAGTGCTTTCTTAAGAAGTTTACAGAGCAGTGGTAAATTTCAGCTCTTTACCTCAATTTGTTCAGCATATTCTTGAACAATTCCTACCCACAATACCCAAGACATATTTGTACTGTCTGTATATAGATAATATTTGGAGGTAGCTCTACTGGCATTTAAATATTAGAACTTAAAAGTGTTAAAGCATTTTTACTGTTTTGGTAGGATTTTATCAATAAGGTAATAAACTCCCCATCTTTAAAATATTGTAAAGGATTAGGTGCTACATGCCCAAAATTAAAGGGTTGCTGTTTTGGTCTTCTGCATCTCTGCTTTTACAGTCACGTGCTAATCACAATTCACTTCTACCTTCCATCTATTTAGATAATTGGGTTTATTTTCAACTGCACGTATCTAAAATCTAATCATACAAGCTAGAGCAAGATATAGCCTCAGGCAAAGTGAGAGAACAAACAGTCTTGTTTAAGACATGAACAAACCACACACTAAATAAAAATAATATCATTCTGATTATTAAATCTGCTTGGTCTACAAGAAGTATTCAGTCACAAACCCAGAGGGCCATTTAAAATTGAAAAGCATTTATACAGAAGATCCACGAAAACCACAAAACCCTTTCTGATGCATCTTTCCAGCTAGCAAGCTTTTGTCATCGACAAATCAAATCCAGTGCACAGTAAAGGAAGAGACTCTGTGCTTTATTTTCTTTCTCATCTTAAAATATTTTGATTAATTTTTTTGAGTAGTTCTCATATTTTTAGGGTTTGCCACAGGTCATGAGTTAAGGAGGGGGCATCCCTGAATGTTAAGAAAAATTAGTACCTCCAATATCGAAGACGTGATTTTCAGTATTCACACAGAATACTGCTTTCAGTCAAAGAAAACCATACAGAAACACTTTCAGGTGAAGTCAGTGAAAGGCACAGATGTTAACATCCTAATGGCTTGACATTCTGAAGGCACTATATTTTTTACTTGATTTACCAAGACTTCACAATGAAATATCTAAAAAAAAAATGTATTATGTGCAAGGTGTTTGCATAGGTTCGACCTGGGGCTTTTCCATTTTACGTGTTGTCTTTGTTCACAAATACTTGCTCAGAAGAAAAATCTCAGTACTTATAGAGCAGCAGAACAGAACAGGGTACCTGCTCAAGAGTTAAATTGCACTTCACAAAGATTAGAGTAACTGAAAATTTATGCACCAGAAATTTAAAATGGGAAGCTGCAAAACATAGCTTAGGTAAAAAATCCAAACTATTAAGATGGAACATTTAAATGTTTTTCCAACCAGAAATTTTTCTGAATATCTATTACCTAATCATTTCTAATCATTGCTTTTAATTTTCTTTTCAGAATAAGAAGATATATCAAAAATGTTGTCATCTTCCATGAATAATAATTTGCAGTTTTACAGCTGGCCACATTTGGAACATGTTATCTATAGTACAGGCAACCACTACTTACACCTCAAAAGACTCGTACAGACAGAAAACATTAGAAATCTAAAACATATTAATTTGATTAATTGTTAACAACTACCCTCCTTGACTTGGTAATTGGATGGTGTTCCAACATTTTCTAAAACACAGTTTTTTACTTCCTGTCATTTTTCATGTAGGAATCCTTAGTAATGACAGCTTCACTTTCATGTATTTCAACACTGCTATATATTCGTCACTTTTGCTATTTGAAAGAAAGCTGCATTTCCTTTTTTTCCCCCAAGGGTTAAATATTAGCCAAACCAAGTAATTTTAAACCTATGTAGCAATGATTAATGTATTTGGATATTTTTCTACAACAATAACCAACACTTCACACACTAACATTGACTGGTTAGTGTACACTCAACAAGGTGAGCAAAAGACCACTGTACGTGGTGATGTACATTCTCTTGTGACAGTGAGAGAAAACCATCTGTGAATACTCAATAATCAGGTGCCCGGACTCTGTTCTGTGATGGGGAAGACAGTTTCTCTCTCCTTGAATCAGACGATAAAGGGTCAGCCATCACACCTGAGTGCTTTAAGCACTGGATATTCAGTATTAGCACAAATGGTGCCAATTTCCTTATGAGTTGGGGATACTTTTAATTTGCAGGGGCAGACAATCACTTCTGACACAACTCTATTTTGTTGTTATTTATCCAGTTGTTTAGACATTTGTTAAACTTCTGGAAAGGCTGAAAGAGTCGGAACTAGAGAATCAAGATCAGAATCCTCATGGACTGTGACAGAATGAGGTGGCCACCACATGACAAATTTCTTTTGCTATCCCTTATATTCTCTCATCAAAAGTTTAGATATAATATGTGCAATTTGATGGGAATTTCTTGTGTTTATAAACATGACATTTATACATTTTACATAATAATGTCCTGTTCAACTCATAGTATTTTGTTCATGGGATTAAGAGTGATTTTTTTTTTTTGTTCTTTATTTCAGAATAGTTACAGCCTTTACATTTCATGTTTGTGGTTCATTCAAGATGAAAGCTAAATGGAAACGGAACTAGGATGGAAGGAAGAAACAAGAAATAATCCTTGGAGATTTTCAAAACTTGACTAGATAAGGCCCTGAGCTGTTACGTTGCATCTCCTTTGAGTAGAGAGTTAAACTAGATGACTTACAGATGTTTCTGCCAAACTTATTATTTTTATTACTCTATGATTAACATACTATTCATTGTTACCTTTTCAGTCTTATAAGGGTCCATCCATACCAGCTGTCAATACTGAGAAGGGCTCTTTAAACGTACTGCTCTTCTAGTTTATATCACTGTGTAAACTGAAACACCTGCACTACTCAGAGTAGACTGAATCACAGGTGAGTGAGCATAGCTTGAAAATTCCTGTAGTTAGAAGGCTACGTGCCTAGAACCAGACAATGTTCAGTTCAACCAGAAGAGTACAGTGTGTTATTAAAATGTAACACCACTGAGGTCAGAAAGAGACCCCACTTCACATCCCATCAACAATCCCTACAGCTGTGCCCATAGCCAAGAATAGCTGTGACAAAAGAAAAAATTATGCTATGTATAAAATCTATTATTGTATCAGATAAATTGTGTATCAGTTACTTATGTAAGTGTGCCCACTGGCTTTGGTCAAGCTCTATATGAGTGAGATGCAGACGTGCCTGATTTTGGACTACACAACTGCAATACTCTTTTGCAGAAATGAATCTACTCTAAAGTAGAGAAATTTTGTCCTTACAATTTGCAAAAAGGAAAAAAGTTACTTTTCCACGTTTGTTTTTGTGGAGAAAATCTTATATTAGGATTTATACAATGTTACCCACTTCTACAACTTTCAATTTATCATCTTGACAGATATCCAGGTAGCCAAGAACTTAAAATTGTACAAAGTAGGTGTTATTAAATGTAATGAGCAGGAGTGAAATATTAAAGTATGATGGAAATAACTTTCCCTCATGGTTTTAGACTTTTGGCTTCTTCCTGGAACATTTTCTTCATGTAATTCAATCTGCTAATCTATAAAGTATTCTCTTTTAATGCTATAAATAGAGGAATGATCATGGATTACCCTGCTATTAAAATCATAGACAAACTGTATTCAGTTAATGACTTAAGTCCACAGAACCATGGAAATTTAGAATTATTGGTAAAAATTCAGGTTGACATTTTGTCCTTAATTCACCCTATTGAAAAGTAAGAAACAAAGGTACAATTGCATGAGTTCATGTGCGTCAACCCCGATTTTTAGCTTTAATGTTGAGGTTTTTTGCTGTTGTCGGTTTTAGTCTTACTAAGTTGAGCTATGGGAAATATTATATATATGATGATGGCATGAACATTTGCTTTTTCCTGTTGTTTAAAAACTGACATACATGGAAATCTATTTTTGGTGATTCCTGTCCCAGATTTTAACCAGAAGCAAAAACAAAGCTTTTCCATCATATATAAAAAGGTCAAAGGGTAAGTTTTTAAAAAAAATCACAGGGTTTCTTGGAGCACTCAGACAGAAGTAATCATGAAAATTTGAAGGAAAAGGACAAGCAGAGGTAGAAAAGAGTTATCTTAATAAATAATAATTGAGAAACATTAATTAAAAGCTAGAAATGACATTTCAGTTCCAAAATGTAATGCGGAAAAACGACATCTGAAAAGGAATGAGCAGCAATCATTGCCATCTCCACAAAACCATAAGACCATCTCGTTCCTCAACATTACAGGTCAAAAGGCTGCCTAGCTTTGATAGGTACAATAATTGTGAGGCCAGAACCTCAGAAAGAAGTATTCTCTCTAGCTGGAAAACACTCTCTTAAATGCATGGAGAGGGAATATAACCAATTGGTTGTTTTTTCAGTATCACTAATGGAAGACTAAGAGTCTATATGAGTAGACAAGCTTAATGTCATTCTTATATGATACAATATGCCACATTAAATAGTCTAAAATGCCTTCCCTATGAATTATAGCCAACATGGGGTAGCTATTCTGAAAATAACAGAGGCAGTATTTTGCCCACAGTTCCTGCTCCTTATCTTTTTGATTGATGAGAACAAATTCTGCTGACATCAGTGATATCAGAAATCAAATTCCAAAGTGGTATGCGTAAATATTTCTTGGAAATAAACTCTGGAATTGTTATCTGGAGATGTCTATATGCTCATCTAATATGAAGAAGCAGCAATATCCTTTGACTGATCACTCGTGACTTATATAGTTAGCAAATACCACAAATTCAGGGTCCCTCCATGATCAGCCTATAAACCCAGTGACTGCAAAAGTAAAAGACTGGGAGATAACCTATATATCTGAAAAAATTGTTATCTCCTCAGAGATTTATAGCCATAGATTCGTGGATAATGTTTTTGGTGAATTACCTGAATCTGCCGTCCATATCTACATCTACTGATGTGACTACTTGTAATAAGCACAGCTACCAGTCAAGGCATGTTGGGACAGGGAACTACTTCTTACATTTAACACATTTTCCACTAAAGTAATATAGAATATTTGAAGGTTAATCTCTGAAATCTCCAATTTCTTTACATTGCTAATAAATATCGAGAAGCAAACACAAATGAGCTTCGGTAATCATAGTTCTCCTACCTCCCAATCAACAGATAAAGCAATTAACTAGGTATCTTTCATAATCAATAGGTAAATAAGTCAGGTAGCTTGTGGGCTCAGGTTTTCTTTCACAGAAAACCTAAGCCAATGTTGACTTTCGGATAAACTCTTAAAAATCTTGAATGATTCTATAAGTATCAAGTGTGATCCAATAATAATGGCATCGGCCCTTTATCTGACCAAGTACTCAATTACTATAGGCATAAAGTTTAATCTGGATGTTCTATTTTGCCAAAGTATATTAAATATTATGTATTTAAATTCTTTTCATCTGTACCATTAAAATTCCAGGGAATTTACTAAATTTTATTTCTAAGTAGCAATAAGCAATAATTTCCATCTATGTACCAAAAATCTTCCTGTGATTAAATATGTGCAACTCCCACTGATTCACTGAAAACCTGTTGCGGGTGTGGACGTTTCATTACAGAAGCTGGTCTAATTTTTTGTTGTTTTATATAGTAACACAGTACCTGAATAAAAATACCTGGAGTATCAGCAGCCAGTTTCCACAAGACTCATACCATTTGCAAACACTGAAGGCGTATTTGGAACACATTAGTTTCAAAGTCTCCTCTGACACAATTTGCTTGCGTAACAATACACAAGTGTTTCTTACGAGAGCAACAAGGTTGTAGGAATTCAGCAGTAAATAAAGGTTTGAAAAATGAGAATACTGTTAGGAAAAATGTTTCTTTTAAGAATAACAGGATTGTAGGGTGGGAATGAAGATCAAGAGATCATCCAGTCCATTGGAGAGCTCTGAGAAAGGGTCCTGTTAAACATCTATCATGACTGGCTTGGCTTTATCTAATCTATGTTAACAAATTGCTTATGACAGAATTTCCACAGCCTCCCAGGTAACCTGTTTCAATTGTCAACTATTCTCATATTTTTAAATCTTTTTCTAATATCAACCTATTTACCCCTTACTAAAACTTACTATTTAGTGTTTTCAGTATTTTCAGAGAATTTTGTTATTAATGAATTTTAAACCTATTATCAATGTTGTTATTAAAATTCAGAACTAGCAGTGAGGGCCCACAACTCTCAAGTGATTTGAGTTCATATTCCTTCTTTTTTCATGTTTACAACTTTGATTACAAATAAGGAGTTAGAACCTTTCTTTAAAAAGTTTAGGATGAGAGTTTCCAACACAATTACACGAGTCCAGAAGGTGAAATTCTAAACAAAATATGAAATAACATAATTTTTCTGAGAGTATTGCACAGATATTCTCTTTTCTTTTCCCGCCCTTTCAACTGTGGAAACTCTCAAGGGGGGTGTCTCACCAACAGAGAGGTGATTTACTGTCCCATTACAAAATATCTAGAATAAGATCTGACAGAAATTACAGATGATAGATACAGACTTCTAAAACACATGATAATTTTTTACCTAACTTAAGTTTGCTTGTTTTTCTCTTTGTATTTCCTTTATTAATACTATCACCACCTCAGATGTCCTCATGACTTCTCCTTTCCTGTGTCAGAGTCTGACTGATCTCTTTGAGACTTTCCACAGCTCTCCCAAGGTCTGTATGTTGGTCTGCACTTTGTTTCTAGACTCATCTTTTGCTTTTCTTTAAAGCTTTCTTCGGATGCTTTTTTTTGGTAATTTTCACACTGATTCTCTATTTATTCTGAGTCAAAACTTCATCTCCTGATGTACCTCTCGAACTCCTCTAATTCTTAGTTTCTCTACTTCATTCCACTGAGTTTCTCTCATTTACAATGTATGCTGTTCTGCACAGGCAATTGTTAAACTGCTTCTCTAAAACAAAACATACGCTTATAGCACTTTATAACAGTGCAAGACAAAGGTTGAAAAATCAGAAGATCGAGAGCTGGAAAATTCTGAATACCTCAGCTGTACTGGAATTGTAATTTTTCCATGGAAAAATATAAAGTTTGAAGTGTTCTGTAGAAACAGCAGAGAAAATTACTAGACATGTACAAGGCCTATTCTACAGATAAGACCTTCCTTCCCTCTACTATCATTTATGAACCATTGCAGGAACTCCACAGTAGGTAATTTGATCCAGAAAACATCACTCTAACCTCAACAGTCTTTTAATCTAACGTATGAGAGCTCTATTTACTCTGGGTGTGATTCTTAGTCTTTACTCAGAATACTGAAATTGTAAAAGTTACACAGGACAACTTTTACTTCCCAGCCTGCATTATCGTAGCTGCTGTGATTAATTTTTCTGTTTATGTTTAAAAGGGAAAGCGATGAAGCAAAAGGCAAAATTCTGAGGCGTTGCTGTATGAAGTGAAGATTCAAACAAGATGCCTTTCACTCTACAACGTATGCACCTTGTTCCTGTTTTACTACGTAAAGCCTTAGCAGGTGAAGGACAGCTAAAATCCATACAAAGCATGCTCAAAGTTCTAAACTGGTCTACTTCTATAGCATTTTGAAAATTGAATTTAAAATACTCAGTCACACCCCAGGAGGATGCTGATTTTAAACACTGCTACTTTAAAATGGTGTGATTTTCTTTTTAATGTCTTCTCATTTGGAGTTTTTAGTGAAGACTAAGTTGAAAAGAAAAGAATGATTGACATTTCCAGTAATGGGCTTCAACTAGGATGTACAAGTCAAGGAGATCAATGAAAGTAAATATGTATTTTTTCCATGGTCTCTCAACTCAAAACCAAGTGAATTAATCTAATGCAACTTTTCCCCCCACAATTTTTAAGTCCTCCTTCCAAAGAGGCATAAACCAGAAAATAACACACATAGTTAGCATAGAATGAGTCAGGTCTGAAGCTGAATTTCCAACACAGTTAAATATGCTCAGCCTATTTAATGTAATATGCAATTGCACAGATTTCACCAGTCTTGTTTGTCCAAGGAATACATTTTTATTGCCTTGATTTTTCCATTAAGAAAAAAATCTGAAATGTTAAAATTATGTGTTTAAAACCGTCATTGCTAAAAACACATATATGTGCACTAAAAGCTATGTTTGGATTTTATTGCTACTTTATTTTAAGATAACCCATGTACTTTTTATTGTTTAGCATTTGCTCTTGGAATCCAGTAATATCTTTAAGCCAAAATTATTTTATGGAATAGTTACAATGCATCAGTAAATGTGATGCCTAACGAGCCCCATGGCATGCTGTAATTTAAACGTATAGTGATTTACTATACTGCAGTTATCACAGGCCGTTGAATAGTTCTATATTACACTAGTTGGTTGGTTGCCTGCAGTGTTTCTGCGACACTGCGGTTTATTAGTCTGTGCAACGTACTTCACAATTCTTCCTATCTTATCCTGTTGTGCAACACCGCTGTTTTCATTGCAGTTAAACTGGATGTATACAGACACCCACTTAAACAAGCGGCGTCCTGGAACAAGCTTTAAGTTCTATCCTTTTTACATAACAATTTTCATAAGAAAGAATTGGTATGCAATATGACTGGCTTTATTTAAATAAAACAAATGCTTCATTCTTAAATATTCTTAATAATGAGTACAGTCATCCACAATTAAAAGTCAGATAGCCTTTTCTGTAACTGTGATAATATTAATTCATGCTTAGTTCTTTGTCCATACACTGAAATACATTTGAATTTATCTTACGCATTTCTCTTTACAGCTTTTTTTTTTTGCATAATCAAGTTTAATCTATATGACACTAGAGAACCAGCTGAGAAAATATTTAGCTCTCTCAAATCTGATAAAGTTTTCTACAAAACCCCCGATGGAGTTTGAATATATTATCTTCAAGGATTTTCAGAACTTGCAAAATTTCCAATCAGTGTATTACATTTTGCCTGAAGCAGTGTATAAAAACATGGAACATTTTATCAAGCTTATCCTACCCTCTAACTTATCCACTACAATTATGTGTATGACTAGCTTGAATTCTAGAAAGTGCTGAGGCAAGGAATAGTGTGACAAGAATTCTGAATATCCAGGAAATACCTAGATGTGAACTCATGATAAAAGCAGCTGAAAATTCAACCTAATACAGTTCTGCAGATCAGCATGTTGTAGTTACAGCCTTTCAAACCTGAATATCACAGGAATCATTAGAAGTCCCCCTCAAGCTCACAACTTTGCAAGCTTGCAAATGCCATAACTCCTTTAGTTAAAATTTCCAAGACCATCATTCCCTCATTAAATGACAAGATGTCACGCCAATGTTGCAATTTTCTTTTTTGGCTATGTTTGTCAGTAGCTTTAGAGCTGGGCAGAGTCCCAGCTGAACAGGTCCTGATACATGAACTGCTATGCTGTTTAATAGTAGTAAGTAGACATCCATTTCTTTTGCAATAACCATAAATGTTTCCTTTTCATCTACACCAAGAAGCTCAGACATTGTTCTTTAAACAAAGAGGATAAAACTTCACCTTCTACCTCAATATCTCTTAAAGATTTGGTATTATTTGATTTCTACTCTAGAAAGTGTCAGCATCCTGTGTATCTCTCTTGTGCCTTAGCTAATGAAGTCACAGCAGTAACAAAATCCTTTTTCTACTTTGATTGTAACATGCTCTTGAAATAAGTTCAAATCAAGGAGCAACCTCTGTTCCTGGCATCACTCACTTAAAGCATTTGATAGTGCATTCAGGTCAGATTTGAAGAATAATTTTGCCAACTAGGATATGAAAATAAACTTTTGAAATACTTTGAGTCTTGATTCATGAGCTAGGTGAAGTGAAACTAAAAGCAAAGAGGTGGCTTTGTTACCATCTTGCTCTTAATAACACAATAATTCAATCCCTCACCTTGAAGGTGGAAAAGCAAAGTAATAATCTCTTCTGTTCAATTCAGACTAGGCAGGAAAATACCTCCACACTACACTGGCAATCCAATGCCATCTGCAACGAATATTTACATGCCCTATGCCAAGTGCAACAGCTTTCTCAGGGTACCCCTGACAATATATTGCTCCTGTTAATCTCCTTAATATTTTAATATTTTTACTGAAAATGTTCTTGGGTGGAACAATTAATTGAAAGCTGAATTAAACATTTTCTTTGGCCTAAGATAATTTTTCCCCATATGATGGAAATGCATTTAGCTTCAGGCTGAAGTTGAATAAGAAGAATTCATGAAAATGTTTCCCTTGTCACCATTTTATAAGCTTCTCCACTGCAGATCTTTCAGTTATATTGCCAGCTAGCAATAAAATGGCTCTGGCTGTAATCCATGACTCCATCTGGCCATATATCAGCCCTTTAAGAGTGATCATATTAAATAGTTTGTAATATCAATATGTCCCTAAAGTATCAAACCACCTTCCAAGCACCTCTAGATTCTTCAATCCTCTCTCCCCATCTCGTTCATGATGAACAGACTTGCTGGTTTATTCTTAGGATTCTTTTATTTTTTTGCTGTCTTTAGCTTTTATACCTCAGGTGACAGAATCTTTCTGGTTATTCTTGCTAAGGTCCCAGGATTACAACCCTTTTTGTCTGGTTAGTTTTTCTGGTTGTTTTTGGTTTTGTTTGTTTGGTTTGTTGTTGTTGTGTTTTTTTTGTTTAATTGGTTGGGTTTTTGAATGCTTGTCTAAATTAGTGGGCTCATAAGAAGCAGTACAGACTAACTGATCAGCATTTCTGGTGGGGTACTGTTGTATCATTAGTTGTGTTGTAACATCTTTGAATGACAGAGTTATTAAAATTGTCTTCAGAATACAGCATTGTTCAAAAGATTAGCTCTGTAATTAAACCAAACTAAAATTTTGAAATGGCTCTTATCCTTTGTTTATTTTAATATCCAGTATAATAACGTACTATCTTATTTTGACGTTTTGGTGAATAAAACAATAGCTGGATGGAAAACATGGCTTCTCTTATATTAAATGTTTATAAAATGCAAAAACTTTAAAAAATGGTATTTCAGCAATATGGCCTGTCTCCTTCCTAGGAAATATGATAAATTTTCAAACAAGAATCATTGGAATAGTGATTTGCAGATTTTATATATAAAAGAAGCTGTTACACACTATGTTCTTTTTAGGAACTTATGGTACTGAGGCTATAAGTGGCCTTGTGAATACATAAGGATTGCAAAAATTCCCATTGTTCAATAATGAATCAAACTAATTACAGCACAATTTTAAAATTATCTAAAAATATACATTGGAAAAGACCATTTCTAGTCTTAACTTCCAATAACTAAAATAGTGTTGATTATTATCAACACTAAGAAGCGTTGATAATATCAGAGACACTGGTTAACCTTCCTGATGACTGACCTTGCCCACCTGAAAATATTCTGTCCTTAAAGCAAAGGATGCAATGGAGTGTTTAAATTATAACCGAATTCCTCGAGCATTTCCCATTTATTTCAACATATACAAACTTATATAGAGTTGTTACAGAAAAGGCATGGGATAATAAGGCGTAACTTTAAGCTTTATAGAGGAGGTTTTGTATGATCACTGTCGGAAGAAAAAATGGGCTTCAATGGATCAAGTTTAGAGGAATTAATATTTCAGGGCATACCATAAAGAAGAAAACAATGGACTAGAACTGATGCTTTTAATCTGACCTCCTGTCTCCCCTTCTCTCTCTCAATCATTGTTTGATACTAGAAGACATGAATTCATGAGAGTCAGTGCTAATGAAAAATGCACTAGAATTTAACTGCATTTCAGAGCTGCTGGTGTCAAGGGGACAAGTAATGTCTGTGTCTGTCAGAGTGTACATTAAATCACTTCATATGATTCACACTCAAGATCCAGAAAAGAACATGGCCAAGAAAATGACATGACATATTTGGCAAACTTGACATTTAATAGAGAATTTGTTATCATGGTCAAATTTTGATCCCCCGTTACACTGCTATTATGCTGCAATAAATCATAGCCAACTTGATATAACTTACAGGGGAAATCTTCTAGACCCTGAGAGTCACAAAGACCATTTCAACTGCAGGCATATGAGAAACCATTAGTTCTTTTTATTCTAGGGATTTTCTCTGATAAAGGACATAATCATACTTTTAAAAAATAAATAAAAGAAGTCTTTAGTGTTTATAACTGGAGTGCTTTTAGTACCTCCATTATGGTGCAAAAACATCATGCGTCAATTTTCAACGATGTAATTAATATTGTTGTGTGCAACTCAAATTCAGGGAAATAGCCTGCTTTATTGGAAACTTAGTCACTAAAAATTGCCACATCATCAATTTGTGATGGAAGTCACAACGCTTCCAGTCAGGCTGCGTCAGGATCTGCAGTTAAGCAAATGCAGTAGTACATAGCAGCAGATCCATTTGTGCCCATGAGTTGGCTTTCAGCTTGTCAAAATTCAGATCGAGCGTCTAAATGTTCATCTTGAGACAAGCAGGGTTAACAATGTGAGCAAAGCCCTAAGCAGATGCCATGACCCCTGTGGTGTCATGCAAGTCTGTAAAATCTCCTGACTGTAAGGCACGAGGCTCACCACAGAACTGGTTGACACAAACTAAAGGAAAGGGTTTTCCTGGGTTTGAAAGTTTACCATGATTTCTCCTTTTCGCAGTGAAAGAACTTAACATAATTCAGTGTCACAAAGATACTTAGCTACTGTTTAGCTGCATACTACTGATTAATGTCTAGGTAGCTGAGAAAAATAATGAGCCAGGGAATAACCGTGAAGAGCTGCTGCCACATTCACAGGAGAGGGGGTGGATGCAAATAGAGCTCTATCACATCTTGCATAGCCATGTGATCAGGGTGTAGGTTGTTAGTCATCGCTACAACACAAACATAGCACACAAGGAAGACTTCTGTTGTTGCTGCTTCCAAGACATCACTCAGTATTCTGGAAGTGTATGGATGATGTACAGAAACTTGCCCGTATACAAGCTCAAATAGTAAAGCAGACAGACACACACATATATACACAGATACACATTCATTAGTCGATGTTACAGTTCAACTGAGCCACTTCAGTTCTCACTTGCTACTTCTAGGTGTGCTCTGTGTACAAGCTAAAGGGCAGTTTCTATTACAGTTAAGATATTACAAAATATATGAAATATTCAAACAGCTTTCTCATTCTAAAAAAGATTTGTAACATTTAAACTTGAAGTTGAAAACAAGAAGAGAATGGAATCGAAGCCAGTGGTATTCCCTGTAGGTGCTCTGAATGTGCTGCTGAAAACTGAATTAATTTGCTTGAGTTATGACCTTCTCAAAATTCTCCATGTTAATTTTTAATAGCCATAGTACTAAGCCTAGTACTTTGAATACAAAGAGGAGGACATTCATAAATTCTTAAATTACTACTACAACTAGATAAAAATTTTTCTGAGGCACTGCATGAGGTACTTTCCTAGAAGCCCCACAACTTTAGTAAAAACCTTTTAAAAAGCCGATTAAGATACACTACATAATAAACAAGATGAGGT